>NW_016909472.1:88581-210174 GCF_001483705.2 Eufriesea mexicana
GTACAGTCAACCCTCCTATAACGCGGTACTCTCAGAACGCGGTTTCCATATAACGCGGAGCTGAAATTGCGACAGCCCTCCTATAACGCGGTACTCTTACAGCGCGGTTTCCGTTCAACAACGTCCCATCAGTTCTTTCCGTGCACCCAATGAATGGTTTTAACTGGATATGTTTATATCAGCGTTGTCCACGGGTGGGGCTCCTCATGCGCTATCTTCCACTTCTATTAACTAAATAGTTTCGCATCGACAGCGTGCCATGCGTTTGTGTGTCTAACGAAACTGTAACATGAAAGATATATATGTGATCTTTTGACTACATTGTCGCGTGAACTATAGAAAAACTACGTTCTGCTTATGTCTTAGCCGTTTACGGCATCGGTTTCAGTCGTCTCAGAGCTGTTTCACAGTACGTCTCGTTGATGACCAATTCTTTCTAAAATTTTGTCTGCACCGTCCATTCGTTCAGCTTTTTGCTGCTTAATTTGTGGTTTATAATTGGACAACATTACACAATACTGTAAGTAATATTCTTCATTTGTTCTAATATAATAATAATAAAGTAATTATTAACCCTAGATTTGCATCATGTCAAACACAAAAGAAACAAGGAAAGGATTAAAAAGAAAGTTTATATCGCTTGAAGATAAAATCCAAATCTTAAATCGTTTAGAAGGCGGGGAAAAAATATCGTCTGTTGCAAAATCAACAAATTTGAATGAATCTACAATTCGAACCTTAAAGAAAAATGCAGATAATATAAGGAAAACTGTGGCAGATGGCTGTCCGTTAGGTGCGAAACGTGTTACTCGCACACGAAATTCTAATATGGTTAAAATGGAACGGGCGTTAATGATCTGGTTGGAAGACTGTATAGCCAAAAAGATTCCTATCAGTGGAAATCTTATCAAGCAGAAAGCACTTAAAATCTACGAACATTTAAGGAATATTGGGCATTCTTATGCAGGGCTAGAAAATCATTCGTTTGTCGCGAGTAAAGGATGGTTTGAAAAACTAAAAAAAAGGTACACATTGCACAATATTAAGTTTCAAGGAGAACAGGCCTCAGCAGATGTTGAGGCTGCCGAAAATTATAAGCTGGAACTAGCTAGAATTATCAATGAAGGAGGTTATTCACCTGATCAGATTTTTAACGCCGATGAGACGGCATTATATTGGAAAAAACTACCATCTAGGACCTTCATTTCGAAAAATCAAAGGCGTGCTCAGGGGTTTAAACCTTCAAAAGAACGTATCACCCTTCATGTGTGCAGCAATCTATCAGGGAGCCTGATGATAAAACCCATGATAATAAATCGTTCTTCAACTCCCCGTGTAATGAAAAACATTAATAAGAGCCAATTGCCTGTATTCTGGCGATCTAATAAGAAAGCTTGGATGACTCAAGATTTATTTAAGGATTGGTTTTATAATTGTTTTATCCCGGCAGTGGAAACCTATACGATGGAAAAAAATTTGTATTTCAAAGTTTTATTGGTTATTGATAACGCTGGTTGCCACAACATAGAACTGGACCACCCAAATGTGAAAATTGTCTTTCTTCCTCCTAACTGCACGTCATTAATACAACCTTTGGACCAAGGAGTCATTCAAACTTTAAAAATGTACTATGCACGCCAACTTTTCCAAACCATTTTCGACAGATTAGAAAATAGTGAAAATAAAACTCTTACTCAAGTGTGGATGGAATTTTCTATTTTAGATTGTATTAGAACCGTGTCATCGGCTTGCGCGGAAATTAAACCATCAACGCTTAATGCGTGTTGGAAACCTCTTTTACCTCAAATGGTTCAAGCAATACAAGATGATTCTACAATTTCACTCCCAGTTACAGAAATAGTAAACATTGCTTCTCGTTTAAACGATGAAGAATTTGCAGTAAACCATCAGGATGTAAGAGAACTAGTACTCGGGGAAGAAACTTTAGATGAGGAAGAACTGATGGAATTAATTGATGCACACACCTCAAATGCATTGGTAAACGAAAATAAGGAAAACGAATGGGTGCCAAATCTCGATTTACAAGATGTGAAAAAAGGGCTAAATTTGGCTAAAGAATTAGAACTTTATTTCATTGAAACTGATCATTCAACGGTGCGCAGCGCAAAGTTTAAAAGAGAGTTAAGAAATTGCTTAGCTCCCTATAGAGAGATTTTAGTGGAGTTAGAAAAAAAAGCTACAATCGAAAACCAATGTGAAGATCAACCAAGTGAGGAAGACATTTTGCCCATTAAAAGAAGGCGAGTTAGGCGACTCATATCTGACAGTGAGGATGAGTGTTGAAAGATTACATCATTTTACAAAAGTCTTTCTTTTGTTTTTGTTGGAAAACAGTTTTTTAGTTTAGTTTTTGTTTCATTTTTTTCATCATTTCCTTATATGAACTCTTCAATTCAATAAAAATAATTTATAATTTATCTTGTCTTTTGTATTTATTGGTCTCCATATAACGCGGTACGAATGATGTGATTTGTACTTATTCTGAGTCTCTTGTAGCGCGGTTTCCATACAACGCGGTAGACGGTTTCCATAGAACGCGCTACGAATTAGCCTGGTTTGTACGGTTAAATCCGAGTTTCTTATAGCGCGGTTTCCATATAACGCGGTACGCACTCACCGCGTTATAGGAGGGTTGACTGTATTTCAGTATATTCGACCTAAACAGCGGTTTCCACCGGGTCCCCCTCGACCCTAACGATGCACACGAAACAGCTTTTTCGACACCCTACGGACACTATGAATTCAAGCGCATGCCATTTGGGCTACGCAACGGCCCAGCCACGTTTCCAAGAGTAATGGACAACGTGCTGGCGGGATTGCAGGGCGTAGAACTATTCGTTTACCTCGACGATATAGTAGTATACTCGAGCTCGTTACGAGAACACGAAATGAAATTCGAGAAGCTAGCCAGTAAACTCCGCGCAGCAAATCTAAAATTACAACCTGCTAAATGTAACTTTTTACGACGAGAGGTAATCTACTTAGGCCATGTAATTTCGGACCAGGGCGTGAAGCCTTGCGAGGACAAGGTAGCCGCTGTTCGAAATTTCCCGACCCCCGAAACACCAAGGAACATGCGCGAATTTCTCGGCCTGGCTGGTTATTACAGATTTACAGACATTAGCAAATTCTCATGCATCGCGAAACCTCTGTCAGACCTGTCGAAGATAGAAAATTTGAATGGACAGAGAAACAACGAAATGCCTTTGACACTTTACGAAACGCTCTATCTTCTGAACCTCTCCTAGCATACCCGGACTTCGCGAAACCTTTCAACGTCACGAACGATGCATCCGGATAAGCCCTTGACGCCGTGCTCAACCAAGGAGAAATCGGTAAGGATAAACCAATCGCATATACCTCCTGCCTCCTCCAGGGAGCCGAACTCAACTATTCCACAAGAGAGAAGGAATGCTTAGCTATCGTTTATGGAGTCCACTATTTCAGACCCTATCTCTACGGCCGCCAGTTTAATTTGATAACGGACCACCGGCCATTAGTGTGGGTAAACTCCGTAAAGGACCCCACCTCCCGGTTACTCCGTTGGATACTAAAGCTGGCTGAGTATGAGTACAAAATCATTTACAAGCCGGGCAAGCAAAACTCGAACGCTGACGCATTATCGAGGAATCCAGTCACCGTCCGCCCCGTAGACGCTACTAACGCCGCGAATCTCAGACCAAACATCCTCCTTAGACGAAGCCATATTCGACAGTAACAACGAACTACCCACTAAGACGAGACGAACGATTATTCAGACCAGGGACCGATTAATTATGCGAAATGATAATATCGCGTGTTTTATAACCCTCAACGGGCATCCTATAGACTCGGGCACGACGGACATAAAAAACCACGGAACCTGATTATACCTGATTATACCAGATCGAAGCGGTAAGGAGGGCCGCTGCATGGGACGGGTCTGAAGCCGATAGTGAAGACGACAATTACATCAGTCCAATGGTCCCCGCCCATGCGATGAGGAAGAAACGTTGCGATGGGTCCCCAAAGCGTAGGTGCGTAGTACCAGCTGCCCGCAACAAGCGACTGCTGATGAGAGCAGTAGGCACAGGAGACAAAACCTCTGTACGACTCCAAAGGTCTACGGACGAGAAGTACTTAGTGACAGTGACGACAACGACTGTGTGGAAGATCACGAGCTGCGACGTTCACGAACAAGCGGCAGGAGCGAGGTGCATGGAGATACCAGTCCTGAAAGCCCGGTCGAGGATACGGCGGTGTACTTTACCGGATCGGTAGAGGAGTACATTGACCGTCTACTCACTGAGGCTGTCGAGGAGCAGGTCTCGGAAGGCCAGGAATACAACCGCCTGGTATCCTGGCTGGCATACGTAGGAGGGGGAGATGTGCCACCTAGTAGAGTCAATAGGAGAGTTCCTACTAGATGGGAAACTGCAGAAGAGAAGCACCTAGATAGTAAGGAGGTAGGCCACAGGTCGGGACCTGAAGATAGAGACAGAACCCAGAGCAGGACGTTCCGCCCTTAAGGGGGTGTCGGAAACCGAGGAACGTAAGAAGCCCTCTAGAGGAAAGAGGGTTTTGCGCATACGAGCGACGCAGCTGGCGGCCCAAATCAGGGACATGCCAGCTAGAATTATGGAAGTCCTTGGTACCGGAGAGAGAAACCGTAGGTGGGCAGCTGCCGTTGCTCAGGCTGTAATTAAACATGGAATCACCAAGGCCACAGTCGCCAGGTGGGCCAAGCAGGTGCCTTCTCTCCAGGGAAAAAGTCAGAAGATATGGGACGAAACAGTCTTCAGAAGCGTGGAACGGTGGGCCAATAATAACGATGACGTGGAGAAGGAGGAGAAGCTAGAGGAAGTAGAGGAAACCTTGGCTTGCGAGAAGGACCCCAGAACAGTCAGTGTCGAGCTCGAGAAACAACGGAGCGAGCTCGAGAAACAACGGAGAGAGCTCGAAGAAAGTGTAGTGAAGCAGAGGAGGGGGTGAAGCGTAAAAGCATCGGCAGCATTCGCATACATTATAGCGCACAATGGTCCATGCGGACTGTTGCGCTCAGAACGGGTCTGCCCGTTCTGCGTTTATGACCACTTAGCTGAATGCAGGAAGCTGACGGCGGTAGCCAAGGGACCGTTCAAGGTGACGGCCGTACTACCGAATGACCGATACGAGGTGCAGGACTTAAGGGACTTGAGGAAGTCGCCGAATCAACGCACCGTGGTGGCGGTGGACGCCATGAAAAGATGGGTTATCTTCGACGCTGCCCAGTGACTGGGGTAAGAAGACAACCCTTGTTTTGTGATTGGAATATCACAGGTCGGAGTCCGTGGTCCTGAGGAACAATTCACGGGTCAGGATTGTATTCCGGTAAGGGACACGGACGAGGCCGGAACTCGGGCCGAGTTCAGATTTCCCAGGTATAGAACGTGGTCAATCTTATACTGGAAAGGAAGTCTGTGCGTAGGCCAGGACTTCATCAGTCGGAGTCGAGTGGTACTAGGTGGAGAGGGTGGTCACCTCTCCGGCTTGTGGTACACCTTGGCGAGGCTGGAGACCGTTAGATTAGGGGAGAGGGGATTTCGAGTATATCGGCTGATGGTTGTCGAAAGTCTGGTCATGATATCGTTCCGGAACTGATCACTCCGGGATGGTCGTGGCTTGGGTGGAACAACCATCCCTAAAAACCGTGGTTGGTAAAGCTAAATCAGGAATCCCTTGACTAGATTACAGGAAGGATCATTTCAAGACACGTCGAGGGCGACGATACGTCAGTATGGCCGAATGTGGGCAACTTTCACCGCTGCCCATTGTCTTCCGGCGGGAGAAAGCTCTTCGTTGGAGTTCTGGGAAGGCCTTGCCGAGGCCCAAGGACAACAGCCACAGATGGGGATGCTAGACGCCAAGCTGGGACGTCTGGACTGGAGCTCAGCGGAAGAGACTACGGACACGCGAAGACGAGGCGACGGAGAGGAGACACGCCCTATAAAACAACGAGGGATGTTTTTGGGGGACACTAGCCGACTAGCATACGGAGAATAAAGAAGTTACGCAGAAGCAGTAGTTTCACTGAAATCCTTTCCTACGCTACCTTATTAAAAAATTAGAAACGGATCATACTACAAATATATCCTTGCAATCTATTTTTCTGCAAAATCAGCACTTACACTACTACCCTTAAATTATAACCGCACATAAGGACTACAAAAAAAAAGAAGAAGAAAGAATTCTTGAAAGATTCCAATTATATTAAGATAATGAGCCGAAACACAAATCGAAAATTATTTAAGAGTGGTTCCTACACTATTGTCCAAAGATGTTGTTAAATACAGTGGATGGGTTATGTTTTACTAGGATAATGGCTCACAGTCAGAATTAACTGTACGTACTTTCTTTGCGACAGCTTGAAAAGAAGTGTCTTCCACCGTTAGGTTTTATTTGAGTAGCTAAAAAAAATACCAGATATCGCTAGAAGCGTCTAGCAAAATTTACAATATAACTCAACATAAAAATAAGGAAAAAAGACTAAACAAAAATTAATAGTGTATTTGTGTATGATAAATTTTTTTATATTGTTAATATTGTTAATATTGTTATACGTATACTATATTTTTAATACGTTACTAATGATAATCGGAACAGATATACAAAAGAATAAACCCGTCCTCGCGTCTATTATTTGTTCCATCTTTTATCGTTTCATCGTTTATCGTATCATTTATCGTTTTCATTGTTTCCGTCTTTTTTTACTGCCGTTGCTAACATAAAGTTACATGTAATACTATTACATAGAAGACCGGAAAAATTGAACACATTTATGCGTCCACCGTTCCCGCTGGTGACTTTCGCCGGACCCATATATGCGTCCATAGCGTCCATAGCGTCCATAGCGTCCATAGCGTCCATAGCGTCCATAGCGTCCATAGCGTCCATACCGTCAATCACCATTAGATAAAATTTCCAAGATCGATATTAATTAATATGTCAAATTTAAGATAATGTAACGGTGTGTGAGCTATCGAAATCAAATAATTCTACGTGTTAATTATTATAGGATTTCTTATTTATTACTGAAAGAAATATCGCCAGCTTTATAGCAGAAAATCTTTGATCTCCTACTCATCTTTAGTCAAAAGAACGTCGAGTGCGAAGGGTTAAAATATATCATAGTACTGGAATGTACTTGGAAGAACTTTTCTTCATCAATTATTACTTATAAAGGTAACAGAGAACTACCAACATGAAACAATTGTCATGTTATCTACTGTTGGTGAAATTTAGAAAGAAAAATATTAAAGCCGTCTATCTGACCGACAAAAAGTCTTCATGCACTGTATTTCTTTAGCTTTGTTTATCTATTTTCATGGAAACTTGATAGATTTCCCGTTTCACAGATCGTCTAAGATCAGTACGATGTATTTTGAATAACAAATTACCTGAAACTATCAGAAATGTATTAAGAAAAGTAGGATATCATGGTAAGGTTGCTTGAAGAAAACCCTGTATTAACAAAAAGAATAAATGTTTACGCTTGGAATTCGCGAAAGCTCATATTAATAAGCCGAATTCTTTTCAGGAGTCTATATTATTTAGCGACAAATCCAAATTTAACATTCATGAGTATGATGGGAGGATAATGATGGCCGAAAAAAAAAAAAAACGAACATTTAAAATCTGCAAACATGTGTCCCACAGTTAAGCTTGGAGGAGGCAGTGTTTTAGTTTGAGGATGCATGAAGGCACCAGGAGTTAAAATTTATTGAGACTATAATGTGTCTATTGCATAAATATTGCGGGAAAATCAACGTGTATATTTGGATATATTACGGAAAAACCTTAAATTCAATGCAGAAAAATTAAATCTCGGAAATTTTATTTTTCATCAAGGCGAAAACCCGAAACATACTGCTAAATATGTTAAAGAGTGGTTGCTCTACAACGCATCAAAACAGTTAAATACGTCACTTCAGTCACCAGATATGAATCCCATCGAACACTTATAGGAAGAAATAAGAAGAAGAATAAGAAAATCTAATATAAGAAATAAAGAACAACTAGAAAGCGCAATTACAGCACAGTGGAATTCAATTGGTCCAAAACTAACAAAAAAACTAGTTAAAGGATTATAAAATACATTGTTGGAAGTCATATCGGTAAACGGAGGCCAAACTAGTTATTAAAAATTGTATGGGGTTTTTACAAAGTGAAGGCTAGGTCACAAGTATAACTCTCAAGTGGCCGATTCCATATTCTCTTCGCTATGAGGTACGCACGCTCTCGTCTTTCCCGTAAACTGTCTTTCAATAACTCCTCTCAAAGAACTGCCTAAGCACTGTCCCGTACGCTTCTCGACCTGCCCTTTTAACCGTTTGAGTGCCACGGGTCATTATTGTTTCCCAATTGATATTTGCCAAGCGGCGCGATAGCGCTTGTCATATTCCGTGTCCAAAAATGCCGAGCGGCGCGATAGCGCTTCTCATATTCCGCGTTCACCAACCGAGCGCGCTGATTGTCAGCTTCGCAGCTCAGAGCGCTGGCACTTTTGGACACAAAATAGAAGAAGCGCGATCGCGCCGCTTGGCACTCACACGGTTAAGGATGGGCTTCCTTTGTTCATTGATCGCGAATCAAGAGGATCGCCGCTTCGATTTGAGACTCCGGTTATCGTTGCTACGTGCTCCTCATTCACGCCGCCTTATCGGTAACCGGAGCTCGTCTAATCTTATATATTCTTACAAAATTAAATGTATCAAATAAGTTGTAATTAATTACAAAGTTATTCAGTTAAAATTATTAGGTATGGACCATTTTTGGGTTAGCTAATTTTGCACGATTGCATTATTTATGTTCAATATTATAAAAGAAAATTAACATTTTCATGTTTTGTCCGAAATTATTTTACGGTAATAAGTCATATCCTTATAAGTCATATTCTGTTAAAAGATGTTTAAAAATAGTCTTTAATCCTTTCCTTACGGCAGTTCGCGCCGCCGGAGTGACGCTACTGAACGGGGCACACCACGCCGCGAAGTGTGCACTTTGCACGTCGGTAATCGTCGATGTTCGGACTTACGTCTTTCAACGCCACTTTGTGATTGCCTTGTATGTACACTATTTTAAGAACTATATAACAACTATTTCATCGTATTATATGAAAAACACGAAAATGACTATATTGTATGAATATTCAGTTATTTAGATATTTAGAAATTTTGTTATTATTATAAGTAAAAATACAATTTGGGGTAGTTAGACAACAAATTATAATTCTTAGTAATTAAATTCAGTATGGTAAATTCTAAAACAAGGATCAACGCAGTGTACACACAGGTCGTCGCGCGGCCGCCGACTATAGTCCGTAACGAAAGGGTTAATATATTGATAAATGAATTAAGAAATTCTAATCGAGTATATAGAGACTGTTTTGATCCAGTGTATACATAGGCACAGGATTTTTCATAACATATGGGGCTCACTTCGAGAATTGGTTGTATGACTATAAAGAATGCAACAAGTGATATAAACGCATACTTATTTTCGTCTATAAAATATAAAGAATTTTATAAATAGAGAAAACTCCCATATCCAGCCTCTCTTTCCACAAACCACAATATGTAGTTTGTAAGTAAGAAATTTCATTGTTCACAAATAATAATTATTTGATGTCTTTCAGTTCAGTTCTTACTAATACTTGTAACACATATTGTCACCGTGATCGTGACACATAAAATTGTGTTTAGAGCGATGGCGGAACATTACTCTAATTTAGAAATGATACATATGGATTTGATGTATTTTGCTAGATGTAATGTATAATTTAAGCGAAGCAAGATGTTTATACTCGGAATATTTTCCCAATTGACGTATATCGAATAAAAAACATTTGAAAGAATATACGAACGTCTATGAGAGATATTGGGAATATTTAGGAATAATTGGGAATATTTTCCCAATTGACGTATATCGAATAAAAAACATTTGAAAGAATATACGAACGTCTATGAGAGACTGACTGCTTGCAGAAAAGTAGTTCAAACACTGGAAAATCAGATTAATAGAAACGTTTGACGAGCGGATCATTCGTCATGTTGAAAGCAATAACAAAGACAGTATTCGAAGAATAAGAAGAAACAGAATAACAAGAACTATACCCGTAGCATTTTCAGCGAATACAAGGACTCGCTGAAACTAATTTTCAACTTGGGATACCTTTTGTACTTGGTTATTATAATTGTGTAAGAGAGTTTTGCATTTATATTGCATTTATTTGCTTTTACCGATGAAGCTGGTTTTACCAGAGAATGTATATTCAATTTTCATAATAACCATTATTGGGATAAAGTAGACTCATGTGTTATCGTGAAGTCGAGACATCAACAGCAAATTAGTTTAAATGAGGCAGGAATAATTTATCAATGTTTAATTAGACCATATTTTCTTGATGGGAAACTAACAGGCACAAAGTACGTTGATTTTTCTATTAGACTTAGTATGAAGTTTATACATGATGGATGAAAGTATCTCCATGGAAAGTATCTCCAGATCCAACTGCCAATCAAATCCTCTCTTGCCCATTCTACCAATCCCTCAGACGTTCTAGAGGCACTGCGCAGCCTCTATGACGTCCTTAAAGAATTAAACATGAAGACCATTTCCATCTCAAAGACTTCCATTGACCGAATCCCGTGGTAATAAATCCGTGACCACATCCTGGAACTTTCCGCTTCAACGAACACCCTGATAGGAACCTATTCCCACTCTAGTCCAAAATCCCCGACCAACACCCGTCAAGACATAATATCAGAGAACCACGTTTCCGCCGTGGCAGGACACAAAGGTGTTTCGGATTTTCGATGTGTCTTGGTTATTGCGCGCGGCCTTCTTGACCTCGTTGCATGTCACGCGAGGGAATATTTAGCGTATTGCGAGGGAATATTTAGCCAGGAGGTCCTGTATAGTCAAGATATAGCGATTGCCTTGTGGCATTGGAGACTATATCTAATGCAATCTTGTCGAGGGCCAAATCGTATTATGATAGAAAAATCAATCAACAGACTTTCAAGCCAAGGGACCTGATATACCTCCTGAAAGTGCCACAGGAAGACAACATCAGCGATCCATCGTATTTTAATCGAGTGATTAAGCAATTTTTAAACAAATCCGAGAAACACCGGAAATGATAGAGAGAGTAATCAGATCGATGGCAAGAGAAATGTACTTTGAGCATCGTATGTAAAGATAATTACAACAGAAGATGAAGACAGATAGGATATGTGTTTATGTAACAATTTTTTCACTTTTTTCTTAGACATACAATGAACTCTCGAAATGGGTTATGCTATGTTATGTTAAGTGGGTTATGTTAAATACATTATGAAATACTCTGTATATACAGGTGTAGCTCCTAACTGTCGCCATGTGATTTTTCAGGTACTTTCGACAGTCTAACGAAAAAATATTTCGAACGAAAATTGATCAGTATTTAGTCAAGTATATGTTGAAATATAAAAAGTTCAAAAACCTTTTTTTATCGTGCGAAAAAAAAGTTGAAGTCACTTTGACTCTTCTAAATGGCATCCTGTATTTTTTGTATTCGTATGGTTATTGCTGATGAAAATACAAATTCAATGATCTACTATACCATGATCTTCACATGTGTTGGTTTTTGGCATTGTTGGTTTCTAGTATTGGATATGTATAAGCAATTTCAACTGCCTATATATTTGTTACGAAATTTGTTACGAAGGAAATATAAATACCGTTCTGCCGTCAAAAGAAAACAAGTTATGAAATCTTTTATCTTTTAATATGTAGCCGATTAAATACTGATCAATTTTTGTTAAGAAAATTGTTTTTGTCAGACTGTCGAAAGTGTCTGAAAAACTGTGACACGGTTACGTGTCACATTCTGTACATATACTGCAACTATATAAGCTCTCATTGGAAAAATAGTCATTAGCACTATTATTAAAATACTTTGACATATAACGATTAATATTATTAGTTCCCTAATTTAACTATAAGTTTACTGATTTTTTCATTATTCATCTAGCTGAAGTATTTTTTTTTGGTTTTGTTTTTTATAAATATGGAAATTGGTTTAAGTAATAAAATTATAACTAAAAACATAAGTATGCTAGTAATCAAAACACATCCACAAATGGGAAAGAGATTGAATTGTCACAAAATGAGAACACGTGTTTCCACTCTTTCGATATAGATTATCGATAAAAAAAGAGATATATGTGGAATATTTCCTTGACAATTATTTCGGACAAATTTTATTCACATCAATGAGTACAATTTCGTCATAATTTCTTATGAGTAACAATTATATTATACGATGAATTTGAATTTAAATATTCCAATTCGTCTTATTGGTATCTCAATATCCCCATTAATATCACTTATCGATAATCGTTAACTACACCTCTAATATTAACGTCTATTAAAGAAAATATTGTATTTTTTATTTTTAGTACAGTTACATATTTATATAATGAAGTGGGATCAAAAATTTCTGTCATTAATTAAAATTCCATCTTATTTTACGTACGTGGAATTTCTTCTTATCTCAACGTAAATTCATAGTCGAACAAAAAATCTTGACTCTTTATCTTCTTGTATGTCTCAGAGGAATTCTTTTCAACTTCCATTTCTAAAATCATTTTCACAATAAAATATATTATTTATTTTTAACGAATACTGTGCGCTTTAAAGCAGTAATTTTTAAGCAAAGCGACATTTCATTCTTAATGATTGTTATTAAAAACTCTTCTGTATTATAGCTGTTTAAATGAATGTTAATGTAGAGTGTCACATGCACAGCGAATATGAAAATTTAAATTTGTCGTATACGTATATTTCTGTTATGTTATTCATAAACTGTGAAAGTGTTATGCAAAAATTAAAACATAAAAAATTGAAGATTATAAGTGTAAATGAAATGGAATATTAAGTACATTTCAATAATGTTAATGTATCCCGTTAATCTGAATTTGTTGCTGAAATACCCTGTTGTATATAATTGCGTACAAAACAATAGGACAAGTTTATTGATATACTGTATACAGTAAATCCGAAATGTCAGGATTTGTCTCTTATACCGACATACCAACCTATAATAATAAACGTTGATATAGATATTATAATCTACAATGAATATATTATTTACTTGAGAAGTGTAATTAAACGTACAAATTTTAACGTACAATTTTAAAATTATACAGAATGGCCCATATAACTGGAAGCAATTTAATAGGTATACAGAAAACAATTTATTTTCATAACCTATGTTAAAAACCAGTATCTTTTGTTTTAAACTATTTCTTTAAAAATCAAAAGTATTTGAATATTGAAATAATGTGACTTAATTGAGTCACGATAAATACAAAATTTTCAAATTGTTAATTATTGATATCTGCATACAAATTCATTATATAAATTTATAAATATATTAAATAACTTTAGATACTATTGTAGTATATTTTTTGCTACATTTATTCTTGTTAGTTTACTTTTTAAAATACTACTTTTCTTCGTGTCTTTATGAAATAAAATCATCAATAATTGGAATCGGAGTGACTATTAAATAACTTATTTTTAATCAAATTTCAAAGTTTGTACTTATTAATAATAGCAATAATTTTATCATTTTATAGGCAAAAATAATTTTGATTATTCGTTGTGAAGTATTATGCAATTGAATGGAAATTAAGTATAGTAAAAATTACTTATATTATACAATATAAATACATTTCGAAATGTCGATGTTTCCAGTTACATAGACTACTTTGAGTACAATAAAAATATTTAAAAAATTAGAGCAACTGTGCTATGTAGTACAGTGAGTATATGCAAAGGTAATATTGTATAAAACAATATCGTACAATTTAAAACGAGTAGTAGCTAATAAATAAAACTCTTAGATAATGTTTTTTATGAACTGTTACATTTCAAGGAATTATTACTTGTAATTTTAAGCAACTTACTGCCATCAAATGTTAACTTTAATATACAGTACTAAATATACTGAGTATATATGTGTACACAGGGTAGACCATGTAACGTAACCACCTCGATTATCTGAAATTATTTAGTTATTGGAGAAATAACAAAAAATTATTTTGTTACAGAAGTATAGAACGTGAAAAAACAAAGAGAAAATAATAACACTTAATTTGTTAAGTTAACTGTATTACTAAAGATAAAAAAATCAATTAATTAAAAACGAAAACGATCGAAGCGGTCTTGTTAGGTGATTCACCCTATACAACATAATGGAGATGATGCATTTAGTCAATCTTTTTCATTAAACTCGTAAAATTCGGTATATAGATGTCAATTATTTCAACATATGAAATAAGAAAGCATATCATCATGTGAGATATCCAAATGATAGTAAAATTAGAATAGTTCCGTATGAATAAATAACATAAAATTATATAATCAAGTCGTTTGCAAAATATATGATTAGAATGTAAAAATAAAAAGCACACTATTTCTCCTATATTATAGAATATATTCAAATATATATAACCACATGTTATACAGGGTGGTCCGCGCAATTACTTGCAATGAAAAAAAGATGTTAGAAGAAAAGACTATCGTTTAAAAAGGACTATATTTTTCAGATAAGACTATCCTCATAAATGCAAATATACAACAGCATTCTACAATGTATTAATTTTTAAAATAAAAACGTATATTATTTCATTTAGATCCATTTAAACCTCATTCATCATTTTACGTTACAGATATTCGAATAAAATATGTAGTTAAAAAATTTACTAAATAATATTATATGAACTTCCACGACATATTGTTTCGTCTTAGTGATTTAAAAACTTATTTTTCGAATATTAGATATATATTTTGTAATAAAGCAGTAGCAGGAAGTCCCATCATTCTGTTTACAATTATGCTAGCACAAGTATCAACTTTACAAATTTTATGCAAATAAATTGTTATAGTAATATGGTAATTAAAGATTTCCTCTAATATCCATGAAATGTATAAATCTTGTTTCAACTATCTACAGAATACGAAAAGAAAATGTTTAATCACTGCAGTATTATTAAAATATAATAGTTAGTAACAAAAGTTTTCCGAAGGATAAAATCACAAGGCATAAGTTCTTGCAATTTTAGTATATGACAAGCGTGCATTTTCATGCAATGAAAAGACTATGAACTGTTAATTTACTGACGCAATACTGTGAAAAAGATTTACGGTACTTAACCAAAAATTGTTAATTATATTTTCCATAATTTCCTCTTCCGTGTTTTCATGTATGCATCGCTCATAGTATAATTTATAACTCATGCTGGGCAAGAGAATTATACATCTTTGAATTATACATCTATTAAGATGATACGTAGTAAAAACAAGAAAATATCTACATAAGTTACAGAAACATTCGTAGTCCCTCAATTCCCATCTTCAAACGATAGCTACTCTTTTACGACCGAAACTTTAAAATCCTTACCGATGAGGATATTTGTTGCGTCAATTACGTTTCTGATCGATATGGATTTTATTCTAAAATGACAATATTATGTAACATAAACAAATTGCAAAATCTTTTCGCAGATGGAATTATAGTCACACAAAAATATGCCCTGGGAGAACTATGTTTCATTGAAAGAATTCAATGCAAAAATGAGAGATAAATCACTTCGAAAAAATGTATGTAAAAATTCAGAAGGTAAAATGTTACTTTAATAGCTTTGCCTTAAACCTATTCTTTTCTTTTTTTCATCTTCTTTTTACAAAAGACAAAATTTGAAGAAACTGATGATGCGTAAGATACACGAACCAATCCGAGTGATGCTATATATGCACTTCTATTTACACAATAATTACCGTTTCGCCTTAGTTTCCGAGATATTTAAAAAGATTGTTGGTACTTGATTCTAGACCTTGACTAATATAAAGATGCGTATAATTAATAATTTGGGTAATATACGAACAGAAATTTCCAGCAAAATAATTAGTTTAAAAGATATGAAAAATTATGTTAATGTTAATATAGAAAATTTCATTCTATTTGAAAGTCGTACATATTCTAATAGATTTCAGATAAACGCTGATTTTCTGCAAAAAGATCCTTCACATTGGCAAATCGATGATACATATATTGTAAATGTGTTAGAAATAATAAGAAATTCAAAAGTAATTAATCACACTGCAAAAAATAATAAACTACGTACTTTACAATATTGTCTGAATGCGAAACAATGTACCTTAATAAAAGAAGTGTGTTAAAAAATATGCATTATTTTGCAATAAACTTCGCTTAATCTTTATTATACTATATTCATTTACAAGTTAAATTTAAATAATATTATACACTAGTACTATTTATTTATCACTCTAATTTTTTACATAATTATAAATATCTGTAATGAACATTATATACTACACCACCAGCGTAAACTAGTTTAGTGCGCTATATAATATATTTAGAGAAAAATTTAAGGATTTTGTATGTCCATATTTATGTTGAAATTGATATGAAATTGTGAAAATTTAAAAACTATAACTCGAATGTAGCACAAAAATTTCCGTTATTTGATAACGTAATAACTTCTCACGCATTATTTTCTTATGGGATATCATAATTTCAGGAGATAAGACCGAAAGAAATGTAAAAAGAATTTTGGATACTATAGCTAAGGATTGGGCAATTATCCTCAAACACGCTACCAAAACGGTGAAAATAAAAAAATTGCGGTTGCTATGCGCAAATATGCAATCACAAAAGTAAAATTTACAGAATTAACATCAAGAATATTGGTACGGTGAAAAAGATGATATTTATATCAAACGAATGGAGGATCTTTGATTAAATAATAAAAATGTAAATAAAGGTCATTTGAGCTAGAGTATGTGAAATATAAGAGTATTTGAACCAAATACTTTTAAGATCTATCCATAACTTTAAATGGATTTACTTGAATGTATTTTAGGAATGGCTATGGAAAAAAAGTAATAAAAGAAAATAGAAATTCGTGAAAGAATATGTGAATGCAAAAATATATAAGTCTAAGAACACAAAATTACTCGAAAATGAATAAAAGAGTCGATGAAACATAAGTATCATAAAAGAATCGAGAGTTCAAACATTAATAACAGTTGTCGTTATCGTAGAATGTATTGTATCCATAGACTCAGTACCGGTATAATTCTGATACCAGTATTATGCTAATAAAGCTATAATCGAAATCGACTAGTATCGAAATGCCGATACCTATATTATATCGAAAATCGAAATAAACACCGGTATTTTTTCGGTTTTTCCTTTGATATGACATGCTAATCTAAGTTTAAAATTTTCCACTAATATTTTCATAAATTTTATATATCTGTAATTATTATATAAGAATATCGGTCTAGTAGAAGGGGAGACTAGGTTTTAGACAAAAATAACGCTATGTAACTATAACAAATATTATAAAATTGAAACTTAAATTTAAGTTAATATTTATATATTTAATTATATTTTTGACATGCTTTTAATTATATCAAGTAAAACTATTTACAGCAGGGATTAAATTAACTTTCAATATCTTTCGATATTATTTTGTTGTTTTAGTTTTAATGAAATTCGCTAAGTGATTGACCGAGTGTTTGTATTCTTATAACTTATCACCAAACGCGAGACAAACCTCGTGTATTTATGTTTACACCATTGTAACGACGTCCGCACCGAATAAAGTCAGTCGTAAGCGTGTTCTTGAACATAGTTTGAAAACATAACTGTTTTCTCTTCGATTCTTTACCTTGTCCTACCTACCTCTAATCATTCTAAAAATAACTAAAATATTGTGACAACGAGCAGGTGCGAGTACTATTCAGCCAAACTCGAATCCTGTTATATTACATATGCACTATTGAGTAAAACCACTTTGCATTACTTCCTCAACATTTTCTTTTCCTTTACCCATCACGACAAATTCCCCGTGACACCATGCCTAATCAAAACAAAAACTCCAAAAAAATTACCAGTAAATATGGAGATAAGCACGTAAGCAAAATTAAACTTTGTAAGCCGTGATTCGGGTTGGAACGCATTAACGCGGAAGCTCACTATAGCCAGAGGTGCGTTGTTTTTTTTTTTCTTTTTTTTTTGGTAAAAACCGGATATAGGAACGTGACAATAACGATATTGTCATATTATACCAATATTTGTCGTAATAGTATAACCGAAAAATACCGGTGTCATGCCGATAAAAGTCATAGCCATAGTTTAATTATAATTTTACGTAAATATAATTACTTGCTACTTCTACTTATTCTTACACTAGAGCAAAGTTTTAGCAGATCTAGAGATCAAAGTATACTTGATGCTAATGTGTTGTTCTCCTGACTAATGGATTTTAACACCACACTTGTATTCATAATATGGTAGTTTAACTCGACAGAATTGTATGATAACTAAAAAATTATATTAATTTAAAATATGAAATTAAAGAAAAAGATAATGGAAATATAAAGCGCTACAATTTCTATGGTATAATATTATAGCACAATTTTTAAGCGTACTTTACAACTACCTTAAATACTTCTACATAAATATTATTGTCTGAAAACAATCGCGTACATATAGAATAATAAGAAAACAAAATCCGACATTTTAAGAGCTTATAATACTCACCGAGACGAATACTGTACGTGTCTTACAAGAAGTCTCGCAAGGCAGCACAAAGGCAAGAAGAATAAGTCGATTACTCCACCTATCCATTTCATCGACAGTCTTTATTACACAATCCAACTGGCATGTGTAGCCGCTTTGACCAATAGTTCGGCTAGAACCGAAAATGTGTAATTATATGTTAAATCAGGGATTCTCCTTGAACTCTGAACAATTAAATCTACATTCCTTCCACGGGACTTCTTGTGAGGCACGCTCAACTATAGAGAGCTCAGAAAAAGTTAGTCGAATTATCTCTCTTTGATACGTATCCTTCATTTTCTTTTAGGGCTCGTGAATGATGAATTAAAAAGATTCGTATGTATACATCTTTGCGTGTGCATGCGATTAAGCCAACCTACTCATCGATTGCCAATCAAATATGACTGACTTCTTTTGTGCTCCCTGCTGTACAAAATTTCGGTAACTACTTACTTTAGCGACATTGTGTTTATACTTTTTATCAGTATAATAAAACAAATCTGTTTATGTTTTTTATCTTCTTTTGCGAAAATGGCATTACTTTAACATTTATAAGAAATATAGGTTAGGTTAAGCGTGTTTACATCCTCATGGCTGACTCCGCTGACACACCCTCGATTACAGACAGTGACCGCTATTGGCCGAAAACGGAGACGAAAATCATCGGCAGGCCGTAGCAAGACCGAGCGAAATAGGATATGACGTGCCGCGCCATTTCTTCTCGAACGCACTATACTTCTGCCACCTTTTCGACAAAGGCGTAAAATTTAAGGAAACTGTAAAATGCATGGACCGATTCCGATAATTTTCAAGAATATTACACAGGACGAGATCATAAATAACTTCTATCTGAACAATAACATTCATCCTGCCTTAGTTTTTGAGATGTTTGCGAAAATTGTTAGTATTACTACATTTACCCTTTAACTACGGCAGACTTTGAAACGCACCGGTCGTACCACACGGGTAAGAATTCATTTACAATGTCCGTCGAGAACGGCAAAATTTTGGTTAGAGATGCGCCTTCCGTGTGAGAAGCAAAATTTCTGAGCGTATATATGCATGCGCCCACAATAGCCAAAGGGTTAAACTCTGCCTCCTGTCCACCACTCATCTAGTAAATATATATAACGAATGAGCGAAAATGACAATGTCAACCTGCGTGTCCAGCAACCACTAATCGGAATACTAGTTAAATCCAATCTAATTCAACAATATTAATTTAGCGAAGCTTAGTTTATACTATTATTCCAGCCGTTATGAGGCTACACGTATCTTACAGTGATATTTTTTCTCAACTACCCGTTCCATGCACTCGCAACTGTGTGTTTATAAAAACACTAGACATGTGACACTGTTTTACATCGCGTTGTGCTAGGGATTATTACTAAAATAAAAGTTATTCAGAATTTCGTCCTCGATAACGTAATTCAAAATCATTGTGATCGGTCCACGCGTTTTATAGCTTTTCAAGTTTTTCAAGGTCTCTTTGCAAAAAAAATAGCAAAAACATTACTTTATCAAGCTTCTCGACGTACATTTCTTACTGGTGCTAAAATGCAGCATTTTTTGCAAAAAAAGGAAAAAAGAAAAAAATAAACAGATTTGGGACAAAGCCTTTATCTATCTATATATCTAGTTACATATATAAAATACTCGCAACTATACCATTACTGATTTCAAACGGTTCTGTATCTTTTACATAAAAGTTTGTTCTGCTCCGTTTCATGCAAAAAAAAAAAACTTTTCTGAACTCCTTTATGTTTTTCTTATTTTTAAAAAGTAATAAACGATCATAAAATGAAGAATCGAGCTACCTAATCATTATTTTTACTAAACTGTCAAAATTGAAATAATTCAAATGGAAATGGAAGGATTTTCAAACAGAAATTATTCAACAAAAGTAATTAAAACTTAATCTGGAAATAGAAATTTTGTATTGTAGATTTATACAAAAATGCCATAAATATCAAAAACTTTAACAGATTACTAATATAAAAGTTTATATAAAGTCTTTCTAAATCAAAATAATTCTAAGCAAACAAGATATTCTATGCATTAAATATCATAGAAATAAGTTCAATATAAAAATTTACCACGATTTTCAGAAAATACAACATACTCACACATAATCAAATTTTTTTCGATATGTAAGAAGTACACAGACACATAACTTCAGCGGCAGTTTACAGATCAGTTCTAATGATAAGATTAATATTCGTTACAAGATGCCACAATGCACAAAATGTATTTTCATGCAAAAACAACTATGATATATAAAAATATGGAAGAAAAAGAATTAGTCTTACAGTCTTTGTTGCTTGAAATTATCTTTTTTTTCTTTCTTTTTTTTGTATTATCGAAAACAAAAAATGTTTAGATATTTAAGTTCTGATGAAACGTATTGTACATATATTTAAATTACATAGAAATTTAGAAAATGAAGATATTATATGATGCATTAATTTTCTTTTCTACTATATTTTTTAAGACAACGGTAATTATATACTTTATTACAATCTAAAATTATCAACAAACCAAGTTTTTTTCATATATAATTCAAAATAATCCGAATAAGATCCTAATTGAGCTCATTTTAAGAAAATATTAGCAAACTATTAGTAACAATTTCATAACAGTCTAATAAGAAATATAAAAATTGTTATTCTATCGGCAGATAACTGATCCTTTGTGAGATCAAAATCGTAACTTTTAATAGTTACACGTTCAACAATTAAAATTATGCAAAAACTTTACGTTATTCGTTATTAATCACATGGTCAAGTTAACATGTGATGTTACCATTGTTGAGATCAAGTTAAAATTCTTGGTAGTGTAATCTTAATCGAGGAACAATATAGTCATTTATCTGAAGATGGAATGAAGGAATCAGTTATCCAATGTTACATGTATACATTCTATGCTGAACTTGCTTACACACACAATTCTAAATGAAAAAAACTAAATTAAAACATGTAAATCAAACAAAATGCACGTTTGTAGGAATAGAGTACGTGTTAGAAATATTTATGGATTGTTCTTTTAAGTAAATTATCATGAAATAAAAAATGTTTATGTTACTATATCATGAAATACTTCCTAAAAGTTGGAATACTTCCTGCTGCCACCCTGCGGAGTAACAACGAGACTGTACTTATTCCATGAAACAATCCTGATGAACCATTCAATATCAGATGTTGTTATACCTAGCAGTTTTCAAAAAAGAAGAATTTTATAACACTATACACGGGCCACCCTGTACGTTATTTAGGTATTGTGATCGAGTTTTACGAATAGATACTGCTTTCTCTGTTTCTAACAATGATGCATGAATAAAGAAGAGTAAAATACTTTGACACGAGAACTACCGATTTTTAACATGTATCTAAATATAATACACATAGATAAACTTAATAAAAATAAATAGATCTATGTTCCTACCTTAATAAAAGTTAACCAGTCTCGCTAGAAATATATGTTTCCAATAATTACGAAAACAAAAAATATGAAATCCGAAATTTTGACATAGAAATTTTCCAGACTTTTGTTTGGTAGTTCTAATATTAAAAAACTTTATCATAAACAGTAAATTTAGATTATTTACCAATGGTTTATAACCATTTAAAATCTATACTTACTGTATTACATTGATAATCATCAACAAAACAGAAGTATTTATTAAATTTTTAAAAAATCATTACGATATACATTATTATTGTAATGCTTGCAAAATATTTACCTCTAATATTCCAGATGATAATGCATAAGTTGTCATTAGCAATGCAGTAAAAACTCCAGCAAAGATTTGATTTCTTCTCTTATTAGGAAACTCATTATGCGAGTATTTCTTTATATTTTGAGCAGTTTCTTTGGCTTGGTATTCGCTACCTTCACTTGCGAAGTATTTATCCGATATGCGCGATACGAATGCTACTAAATTTGTACAAGCTTTCAAATGATTTTGTAATGCTGAATTTGGCAAGTTAGCTTTGAGCAATGGTGCCAAATAAGAATATACAATAGCATCCAATACAGTAGGTCCTTTATCCAGGAAATATTTGGAATCACCAAGACTCGTAGATAATAAAGTCAAGCATTTTTGTGCTTCAGAGTATACCTAGTACAAACATTTTATCATTGAAATTTCATTGATACATAATTTTAATATTTTTAGAATTACTTCTCATGTATGTATATAAGATGAGATAAAGTTAAAGTTATGTTTAATTTATGCATTTATCATAACATAACTTAATTGGATATACATATCGCACAAATAAGTCACTGAATTTTACAACATATTACAACACAAGATTTGCGTACATACAATGAATTATAAAAATATTTGTACCACTCTAATCACTCATATTGAACGATACAAATTTCAAAAACGTTATGAATGGGGAAACTAATTAACTAACTTGTAAGCTTTCAACTGATATAAATAAATAGAATTTATTACAAAATAATTCGATATGATACAAACAGAAATTACATCTGCTTTAACGTCTGACTTTGTTAAAATATAATACACATTCTCGTTGATAAAAGTCTTATGACTTGTGTCCTAAAGTAAAAAAATTGAGATATTGGAAAGATGTAAACAAATATTTTGGCGACAAATTGTATATACAGCATTAACAGTAAAGTAGTTCAAATTTCTCACCAATTATTTGATATACAAATTTAATAAAAATTTCAATTGTGAGAAAATAATTTTGAAAATAAGGGAACTTCATTTGGAAAACTGCTATGAAAGTTATAAAGCCTGTAATGATCCAGACTGAAGAACTAATTTTTAATAAGATTCGTAAAAATTGTAGCTGATGTTGAATACGTAGAAACAATGCTGAAGATTTTAGATGGAAAATCGTTTTAATTAAATCTAGATGAATGTTGAGTTCCTTTGTGAATATCTATATATGTAAATTATACTACTATATAAAGATGAGAAAATACAGCACGAAATGAATATGAATCTGATTAACCATAACGTAAGAAAATTACCTTCTTTATCATACAAATAAAACGAATTTTCGATATTAGTCAAAAATTTCGTTCCTACAAATTAAATTACATATATAATATCGCGTAACGAAGTCCACAATCAATATAGATTAAAATTTAATAAAATTAAGGCATAGTACACGCTATAATATATTGGCATATATATATATAGAATTTACAATATGTTAACTATTAGTATAAAATAAACACTATTTTAAATAGATAAACAAAAAACAAGGTAACTTATCCTATTATTACATCAACTTATGTCGATAACAGTATAAAAACAGCTTCTTTTAAATTCTTTTCTATTCTTAAATTAAAGTTGTGCCAAACGTTGTCTATTACACGATGTATACAAACGATGTCTGTAAAATACAAATCAAACGATGTAAAATCAATCGAGCATAAAAATACAAATATTCTGATTTCCGAAACAATCATCTAAAATATTTCGCAGAAATAAGGAATTCGTATGTCAGTCAACGTTATACGATATTGGTTTGAAATAATTTACGGTTAAAAATCTTCCAACTGTTTGAAACATTAAAGAGAATTTAAATTCGTATTCAGTAGTATCTCATAATATAAATTAAAATTTAAAGTTAATTAATGTTAAAAACTGTAACTTTATTAATTAATGTTGGCATGAGTGAGTGAGTATCATAAGATATAATACAATCTTCATTTTTGTATTTATCGAATATAGACAATTTGTAATTACAATAAACATATTAACAAATAACGATTTTTTTCATTTTACTACTTAACTTTGTATATCTACAACTACAAACTACAAACAGTTCTGAATGTCGGCGATATGAAGTCGTTTTTAATTAGAGTGGAAGATTTCTAGATGGTGTTGTTATCAAGATAAAGGATTTTCCTTTCTAAATAGTTAGATCATTGATATAGTATCAGTTTCTTCGCTGACTAGATAAAGTCGGACATGATCGATACAACGAGAACTGAAAATTCTAGCAAAGATGTTTCATAACAATTGTTAAGTATATTAATAATTAAGATGTATCAGTAAAATTATATTCTCATTATCATTCTATTGTTAAATTCAATAATTTACGATTTCGATGATATATCATTCTACTTTTAGTGCTCTCGAAATTCTTATCTGTAAATTCTTGCTGGTATATATTACCATAGTAGTAGGATAAGTTACTCTATAAAGCAGTGCTTTTATTTTATATTGAATAATTAACACTGATTCTATGTCTATACCGATTATTTATTATTCTACCCTATTCGATCTCGGTGCACAGATGGTACAAAGATGTTTTGTCATAATCTACACAGTGCGAATCTACACCTTTGGTTGGTGAAGGTATATTGATAAAGTGGACCATAAATTTGACCTTACTGATTTTTTCCAGATCAAATTTTTTTTATAATTGCACCGTATTCTATTTATCAAACATATAAAAAGTTTGAAAGGGATCATAAGTCAGAAATGACCCGTTCTCTTGGAAAATGATGTTAAAATTCCAATATTTTTTAACACCACTGTATATTCAGTAAAAAAAGACAAGAGTTAAGGGTCTTATAGTTTTTATCGCAAGGAAGAAAAAATGCCAAAGTAATATAGATTGTGAAATCAATCTTTTCGATATAAAATTAACTTCTATTATTTATAAATATTCTTGTATATCTATGTTTGATATAATGTTTTCTGTTGAAAAGATAAGTTCAGTTATATTTAAAAATAAATCTAGGTTATAAGGTGTAAATAAATGGTACATAAATAGTTTATAAGACCTAAATTCCAAAGATGAATGTTTATAACTCACTCATAACTGAGTTATAACCCACTCATAACTGTAATAAAAAGGGGCACGCTGGATGTAACAACTGACATAGGTGTCAAAGGACAGCTTAAGGGTGTTCTATATTCAATGGATATCCTTTTCAATCTGCTGTCAGTATCAAGAATGCAAAGTATGGGTACCACAATTGTTTTTAATCAAAAGAGAGTAAAAATCTTAAAAAATGGTAAGATGATCATACAAGGTAAGTCCTTAAACAATCTTACTGCCGTGAATTTCAAAGTAGTAAATAAAAAGGTAAACTCAGTTGTTCGGATGTATATTACTATTAAAGGTAATTTTGAATTATGGTATAAACGCTTGGAACATATTGGAAGAAGTAAATTTCTAGAATTAAAAAATAAAAAGTGATTAGTGATGTAGAGCTGCTTAACCAGATAGTACCAAATGATAATTTGTGTGAAGTTTGTATAAAAGGTAAATGAGCATGATTGCTATTTCAAAAGAGAAAAGATAAAGCCCATGTAAAAAGACCTTTGTTAATAGTACATTCAGACGTGTGCGATCTAATCCACTCCTTCTACAATAAATTTATCGATGAGTACACTTCTTATTGTGTTACCTATTTAATGAAATTTAAATCGGAACTCTTTACAGTTTTTAAAGATTATGTTGCAAAACGTGAAACTAATGTTAATTTAAAGTTGGTTAATTTGTACTGTGATAACAGTAGAGAATATTTTTCGAATAAGATGAATGTCTACTATATCGAAAAGTGTATTAGTTAACACTTGACTGTTCCACGAATTCCACTGTTAGTGTAGCAGTGTAGCAGAAAGAATTGATAGAACGATCACCGAAAAGGCTCGAACAATAATAGCTGCGAGCTTAGATAAAGTTTTCTGAGGCGAGGCCGTTCTTATTGCTACATATTTAATTAATAAAACCCCAACAAGGGGATTGAAACATGATAAAACACTATTTGAATTATGACATGGTAAAAAGCCGCAAATCAAATATTTAAGACTTGGTTCCACAGTACATGTACATAATAAAACTAGTAAAGCAAAGTTTGACAAAGGTCATGGAAGGAAATATTGATAGGTTATAAAACTAATGGATACAAAGTGTGAGGTGTGGAAAGGCCAAGGTATGTTGTTGTTAAAGATGTGATAAATGATGAAATCAATTTCTTAGAGTCAAGGCTGGTAGCGAAAATTGAAGAGATTAAAAGTGAAAAGTCTTGAAATGAAATTTAAGTTTCTGACTTAATGTCAATGTAAATCATATGGTTTAAATATGGAAAACAAAACTGATATTTCTGACGCAAGGTCAAAATCAGTAGATAAAACAGGTAAGTCTAGTAATAAAAAAGCAGACAAATGAAATATTAGAAAATCGAACAACGTTAGTAAGAATACTTTAAATGAACATGTAAAAATAACCCTAATAGGTAACTCCTTGTCTCAAAACAATACAAGTACGGAAAGTACAGATAATAGTAAAGAGAATGTTATCAGAACATAGGAGTGATAGGATTAAAAGGAGACTCTATATTTTTTATAATGAGGAGGATATAGCAATAAGATTATTTGATGTGTGGACAATCAATAATGAGTGATATTACTAAAACATATCAAGAAATTAATAGTAAAAATAATAAGGATCAATGGAAACGAGCTATAAGATATGAAATGGATTCTCTTTCGATTAACAAAACGTGGACATTAATGTCAAAGCCTATGGACAAAAATATTGTAGACTGTAAATGGGTATTTACTATAAAAATAACAAATTTGGAAATCCAATAAAATATAAAGCTCATGTGATTGTAAAGGGTTTTAGCCAAGAGTACTTAGTAGATTATAACGAAACTTTTGCCCTGGTTGCAAAATTCACAAATTTTAGGTTCATAATTGTTTATGCGAATCAATTTAATCTAAAAAGGATTAAATAGAGCCTTGTATGGTTTAAAACAAGCAGCAAGGTATTAGTTCGAAAAATTCGAAAAGACTCTCAAAGAGAAAGGTTTTGAAAATTCCTTGGTTGATTGTTGCATTTACATTTTAGATAGAGGAGACATTTCTCAAAATATTTATGTAGTTTTATACATAGATCTTGTAATTGCTACAGCTAATGTTGAAACCATAAATACCTTTCAAAGACTATTTAATGAAGAAATTTTCAATGGTAGACTTGAAAGAAATTAAATTGTTTCTTGGACTTAAAGTTGAAAGAACTAGAGACAGAATAACTTTAGATCAAAGTAGTTATATAAGAGAAGTTTTGAAGAAATTTAATATGGATAGTTGCAATTAGTACTCCTCTGAAAAGTAAATTAAATTATGAAGCCCTGAATTCAGAGGAAGAATATAATGCACCTTGTCGAAATGTTATTGGCTGTTTAATGTATATAATACACACGATATACACGATAATATAATGTGTACACGACCTGATGTATGTGTAGCTACTACTAGCATTTTGAATCGGTATACAAATAAGAGAAATAAAGAATTATGGACTTGTCTTGAAAGAGTTTTAAGGTATTTGAAAGGTTCTATAGATATTAAATTAACTTACACAAGAAGTGAATATAATAACGTTTTGACAGGGTATAATGATTCAAATTGGGGAGGTAATGATATCTGCGACAGAAAGAGTACAACTGAGTACATATTTAAATTGTTTGAAAAATGTACCATTACTTGGAACTCAGAAAAGCAAAATTCAGTAGCAGTATTGAGCACTGAAGTTGAATATATGGCTCTATTTGAGGCGGTTAAAGAAGCATTATGATTTAAGTCTTTGGCAATCAGTATCAAAATGAATTTTTCAGAATCTATTGTAATATATGAAGACAACAATGGTTTAAGCAAATAATCCGACCAATCATAAAAGATCAAAGCATATTGATATTAAATATCACTTTACCAGCGAACAGGTGGAGAATAAAGTGATAACATTGAAATATATTCCTACAGGTGAACAAGTTGCAGATGTGCTGACTAAAACACTTTCAGGGTTGAAAATGAGTGTAGAATATATATATACCTTTTGTTCAATTATTGTAATATTTAAATGGTCTGGTCAGTTTTCCTGAGTTTCCCTTGACCCTTAGCAACACATGTTGGGCCATATTGTAATTCGTCAGAAGAAGGAAGGTATACGATAGTTAATTAATATAACTATATTAGGTATATATATTTAAGTTTAATGTTGTTTTTGGTTTGTCATTTCCCGATTAATTTTTGAGAAGGCGTGTTGAAAAGATAATTTTAGTTATATACGAAAATCAATCTAGGATACAAGGTGTGAATAAATAGATTATAAGACCTAAATTCCAAGAACGAATGTTTATATAAATATTAGATAAAAATTGGGAGTTTATTTAGGCGAACTGCGTCACGTATCTTGATACTCTTTCACGAGTCAGTCACAGTTGCTCTAGTAACCTTTCCGAGTAACAAAAAAATTTTACAGAGAATGTATATATCGTAGTTATTTTACAATTATCAACCCCTAATTTCAACATTTTCCTCTCATTTGAATGTATATCTCGCATATTCAAACTCACTGACGACAACGAATGTTCGTAAATAACAAGAGAATCGAATTTAAAACCTATTTTGATTTAATTCCTCTGGATGAGTACTATAACCACTTGGAGCCTTTAACCCTTGGTTTTTACTATCCGATATATAGTGATGTTAAAAATTATTGAAACTTTGACATCATTTTTTATGAGGACGGATCATTTCCGACACCTTTGAAACTTTTTATCCTCTCAACAAATAGAATACGATGCAATTATAAAAAAATTTTATCTCAGAAAAATTGATCATGGTCAATTTTGTGGCCCACGT
This sequence comes from Eufriesea mexicana, assembly GCF_001483705.2. Classification (NCBI taxonomy): domain Eukaryota; kingdom Metazoa; phylum Arthropoda; class Insecta; order Hymenoptera; family Apidae; genus Eufriesea; species Eufriesea mexicana. The sequence continues at coordinate 117,909 of NW_016909472.1, forward strand.
CCTTACCATATCTCCACCGATCTAAAGGCGTAGAATTACACTATGAAGATCGCAAAATATTCTTCTGCACACTGTAGAAATAAAAGAATCATTAATATCTATAATTATAAATCTCATTTAAAACAAAAACACAAAAGTGTTTAATTGTTTAAAAAATTGTTTAAGAATATAAGAATTATATTAGTCGATTCAGTAAATATGACCAAAATGTAAAAAATTTGCTTGTTTCTCTAGGTACCTCTTTCTTTGTAAATGATAAGAGTTGAAAACTCAAGAAAATAATCGTTACCGAAATAATTCGATATAGATGTAATAAAATATTATGAAATGTTCAGGAGTTTACACAACGAAAGAATGAACGAATTTAATTGTACATAGTGTAATAAATCCATGTTATATAACATGATTTGTAGATATAACACTCAAACAGTAATAAAAATTCATATCCCTTGTATTTATGAATGTGTTAAAGCAAATGATTTGTAGATATAACACTCTTAAACAGTAATAAAAATTCATATCCCTTGTATTTATGAATGTGTTAAAGCAAATGATTTGTAGATATAACATTTCAAACGGTAATAAAAATTCATGTACCCTATGTTTATGGTCATGTTACAGAAAATAAATATTACACCATAATCAAATTCACATTGTTTCAGTTAGCCAACCTTTCATTTCAACAGAATATTTTTTCAATCATTTAATTGGAATAATTTCATAATGCATTTAATTAGAATAATTTTTATATGTTCTATGTACTTTTTCCTATATTCCTACAAATTATTTATTAGGCATTCCCTACATATTATTTAATTTTATTATTTCAAATTTATAAAAATCATTAGTTCATGGAATAAAAAGTTCTTCGAACCTTTTATAATTTCTTCGTCCAAAAATAATTAATTTTACAAAAAAATTACCTTATTTGAAATAGTGAAAATTTATTATACAGAGTCAAGACCACTAGGAAGGATGTGATGAAATTCATTAAGATTCATAAAGTTGTATGATCATTTTCAAGATTTTGTGTTATCATTCAATAGGGTTAATTATATAATATTTTTTTCTGTAAAGATCTCATAACATCTACTGATACACCGAAATAATTTAATGATCATCAAACTGCAATAACTTCTAAATTAATACATAAGGTATAAATATTTTAATACTTTTTTTGTAAAGAGTAAAAATATACCAAATAACTGAGTAATCAAAAGTATAAAGTTTTACTTCCAAAGAATGTGATATTATGCTTTGTAAATGCAATGACACATAAAAGTATCAAACAAAACCAAAATAAAATACTATTACATTTAACAACAGATATAGTACATGGATAGTATATTATGTAACTCATAAAATTAATATATAAGTTATATTAATATTACTTACATTTTATTTATTTATTATTAATGTTTATTCAGTAATATTATTTATTAATATCAATAATGTATTGATATATAATATTAATTATATAATCTATTATATATTTCCAAATTATTAAAAATATAAAAATAATATACTAGAGAATATATTAAAATACAAGTATATAAATGTACATTTTTAATATATAGGGTGAACCTCCTAACGTGATCAGCTTAATTTACTCAATTGTTAGTGATCCAAGTAAAGATATGCAACGAAGAATTTTGAATGCATACTTAGATATTAATACAAATATCGTAGAAACAGCTAAGTAGTTAATTAATAATCGTATATGCTAATGTATTGTAGCTAAATAATAAATATTATTTCAAACACCACTTGCATTAAGATAAGAAATATTTTGCTTAACATTTTCTTGATTTACATGGAAAAAAATGTGTATTATGATGCTCACCAGATTCGCCTTAATATCTGTTAAAAAATAGACGTAAGAAAAATATATTTATCTATAAAAAAAAAAAACTAATCTTGATCTTGGAAATTTAATAAAAAATGAGTTAACAACAAATTTAATATAATCATTCCGAAGCCCTCCATGAGCCATGATATACCATATAAAAAATGTTGTCATGGGGTCATTAATAATTAAATAAATTAAGCTGATCACATGGGTAGTCCACCCTGTATTTATATGAGTATTTATATATATGAAGATTTAATATTAAAATTGAAATATTACCTTATTTTCGATGACAGTCATATCTTCTTCTACAGGAAACATAACTTGAATAAGAGTACGAGCTTTCCGTTCATATTGTGCAGGATAATAGAAGTTGAATGGAAAAGGTAATGCTTTAGAATACAACGGTCTTATGATTTTATCTGCATTTTCTTTGTCTATCCACCTAAAAACATCAACATCTTAATGTTAATTTATATAGCATATAATATATCAACATACTTAAATGTATACAATATAATCGCATTAATTACGTTTTCGTTTCTGGCTTTCTAAATCATCGAATTAGTATAGAATAGCATACAAGATTCTTTCTTCCCTCTTTTTATTTTGCTATTTATACTATTTATAATTATATTTTCATTTATACTATTCAATGGAATTATTAATAGCATTCATATTTTTTTATATTACATTTGAACAAAATAATAATTATTTGGAAAAGAATCTATAACGCCGATTTCATTGACCTTGAGATATATTGTCAGAGACGTTATTATCATATAATTGTAGTGTAAATCGCCAATCTCGTAGGACAAAATCTAATTTTTTTTCACTTGTCAATTTTATGAAATTGGAATTAGATTACTGTAACTAAACGTGTATCCATCTTAAATCACATTATATTAATGCATATGTCATCAGTTTATTACAGTCATTTTCGCGATACATTCGTATTGGCAACATTTACATATTCGTTTAAATTAATCGGGATTAAAGCATACATTTTTACCATACGAAGTCTAATAAGGAAGGTATCTAAATATAATATACATCAGTATTGTGTATCATCAACATTTCTATCTTAAATAAGAATTGATAACATCTTTATATAACATATATTTCTGCTGAAAAAAAGATATATAAATATGTTCTAATTCTTATTCTATTCGATAATGCAATGTTTCGAACTAATGCCTGTAAGGTATCATATGCTCTTTTAGAAGTTATAGTCGTTTTCATTGGTGTAAATATATTAACGCTGACTCTCGGTATCAATTCAATTCATTTCCTGCATTTAGCGAATCATCATTTTTAACAAGTAATTTAACAAATTTCTAAGCATCTTATTGCTTGTTTTTTTTTTGTCTGATACTTTTTATAATCCCCCCTGCCAAAGGAAAGTGATATGAATCAATCTTATCTTCAACCTTCATCTTCTCGAATCTTCTCTTATCTCCTATAAATGTAATCTCTCCTGCTTTGTCCTCCTTTATACTACCATTAACAATCGACCATCACATTTCTTCAATTATCATTATTAATTCTTTCTTCCCCTTCACATCTTTTGTCTTTCTACTACTCATCTGCTCTTTCTTCTTCTTTTCCTAATTTTCTTTCTCTAATTCTTCCTCTCTATTGACTTGTTTTAACATTAAAATTCCTAACAAATCCATCAGACACTTCAATTTTCTCTACTAAGTCTCCAAGTACATACAATCCTGCAATTCGCTACTTTTCTTTATAAATATTCAATCAACAAGTCTTCTGCAATCCCTACCAATATTCCTCTCACGATGCTCCCTTTTCTTTTTTTATTTTCTATACCACTATATTCTCTTGACAGCTTATTTCTTATTCTCCTCCTCTGTTTTTACTCAAGTCACGTCTTCGCCATTACTATCATGTCCCATTCTTTCAGCTTTTTTCAAAATTTTTTATTTTTGTTTCCTAGCCTAGCAGTATTCCAAAACACTACTTTTTCTTTATCTGCTTTTCGTTGGACTTCTATCGGCTATGCCTTCTATCCTCGTATCTTCCACCACTCTTCTATTTCCTCAACAGCTCCTCTTCCCGTCCCGTTTCCACTATTTACCTTCAATTTTCATCTCTCCTTATTACTTTCTTTCGTCTCCGCCTCACCTCCCTCACCTGCTCCATTACAAGCTTAACTATAGTCCTACATTAGATACGTCTCCTTCCTTCTCTACCCTTAGGAAAGACACGTACTTCACCCTTCATTTCTCCGTTCTTCCAGCTGACTTTCTAACTGCTCCTTCTTTTTCTTTTGCCCATTTTTCTTGCTACACCAAACTCACTCGTTACTTCTCCTTAACTCTATCTCCTCTTCTGAACGGTTCCTTTTCTTCCTCCTTGCCATTCAGTTTTCCCGCTTGCTTAACTACCTTCTTCATTGCCAGATGTATCTGTACCATTATCTGTCTCACTGATTCACCAGTAGATGACGCTTGTCACGGTCATAATTTCCTGTCTTTCAACTTAACTTCTCTACAATCATTTTCTTTAGTTACGTTTTTCCTCCTTTTCTCAAATTTTCCACTTAATTTCTATCGGTTACCTTTCTCAACTATTCTTTTTTCTGCAATCATGCCTTAGGATAATCTAAGCATTGCGCTGTAAAAATGGAACGAGTGCGGCCTTAAGAAAATGCTAAGAGTATTTGGAACACAGGTCGCAAGTGATCGCGTGTAAAAGGATCAATTGTGAAGGATATTTATGACATAATCAAGTGCAAAAAACAAACGAAAATTTAGAAATGCGTCCCGAGTATTTGAAGTATCTGAGCTCTGAGGCCGAGGTTACGTGGAAAATGCGTGATTAAGATTAGACTAATAACGGATCTATGATTATGCGACCAATCGATACTCTCGTGTTCTTCCTTTGACTATGCACACCAAAATCCGCGTAAGACTCTCTCTGACCGATTCTTCATAAACTCTTCTACGACTCTCTCTATAAGACTGCCTTATACTATAAGATTTTATAAGACCCTTATTTAAACTTAGCTGTCTCTCTCCTTTTCAAGAGCGGCTTTTTTCAGGCTTTCTTTCTTGGTGACTTATTTCTCACGCGACCTTACCCTCGGTGAGCCAGGTATTTCCAACACTCAGACGCATTCCTAACTTACGTTCGTTGTTTGCACTCGATACAGTCATAAACATCTCATTCATACAATCTTTGCGCGCGGTCACTTGTCCTTTCACATGCACTCCAGATATCACCCTGGACGTTTGACCTGAACCAGAGGCCTGTTTTTTATCCCTCATCTACGAAGAAGATTCTATCCCTATCCCTCCACTCTACAGCTCTTAATACCGAATGACTATTATGTTCACAACCGGCACCGGCCCCTTGATATTGCTTATATCTGGTTCTGACGAAAGTAAAAGGTAATTCGTTATATTAATATTTTTAATAACCCTTGAAAAATGGTTAACCTGTCCTTTTCGTACGAATCGGTAATCTTACTTCTTGAATGTCTTCAGACAATTGACCAAATGAGCAACAGTAATGATTCAATAACACTTGTTCCTTGTATTAATATTTTATGCAAAATAACAAGCATGTAATACCAAGTATTAAGACATACGTCTGCAGTTTTTCTTGTATACTGTATGAAACTTTTCTCTATTTCTTTTCCACGTGATAAAGTTGTCAGAATGATATAAAAACGATATATTAATGTTTCATCTAAGCACGTGGTTTCTGCAACTTTTTCGTCAGGCAGATTTTCCGTCATTAATTGTACTTCTACCTTGTTTAAATTTATTTTCAATTTCTCTATTTTTCTTGCACTATTCTTTTCTTGTCATCTCCTTTAGCTGTCATCTTTTAATTGATAATTTACAGTGGTCCACAAAAGTCCTCGAGCACGAAAACGAAATTCGTTGAACTTAATATTTTTTATATTTTAATAATAATTATTTTAATAATTTTTTTTGAAATGTTATTATACATAATTAAAATAGAGTTCTTATTCTTCAAAATAGAACATGTACGAAACGAATTAAATAATTTTTCTTTATGTACAATAAATGAGGAATATTTATCACGTGGTGAAAACATCGTCCTACGAAAGTCTTCGTAGGGTCGTAGAATATTGTACGTAGATGCTCAAACGTTTAAAACAAATGACGATCCAAGAAATTTTAATGCTGAAAATCAACAACCAAAGGTCTCAGTAAAGTTTCAGCAACAGTACTATCACTTCATTGCTAATATAAGGTTAGAAATATGGATTGTAGTAAGAAACATAGAGAAACGACCATAAAAAGAAGACATCGTTTCGAGAAATTGGAAATATTTTTAAAAAACCATTCCACGGTACAATATATTGTAAAAATGTACAAAGATGAAGAATGTGTGGCCACTAAAATTCGTACAGGATGACCCAAGAAACTTGGAACAAGGGACGAAAATTTAACCCTTTGCACTCGAGAGGTGACCTTCAGTCACCATTTCATAAAATTTCGAAGATCGATATTAATTAATATATCAAATTTAACGTAATAGTGTGCGAGGTATCGAAATCGAATAATTCTACAATTCTATTATTATACAATTCTATATTTACTGCTCAAAAAGGTATCGTCGGTATTTTAGTAAAGAATATTTGAATTCCTACTCTTCTCTAGCCAGAAAATCGTCAAGTGCAAAGGGTTAATTTCGCGAAAAATAAAAGTTAATCTTCTTGTCAGTGCAACGAGCATTGTTAGAGAATTGAAAGAGTATACTGGAACTGATGTGATGTACCGTCGCATCGTGATTGAATTTTGGGGAAATTTTGACGGGTTGTACGTCCGTCTCGCGATCTCGCTATGTTGTCCGCCAAATTAATATTGGACAACTGTTTCAATTAGCACGAACAAAAGGAAGATCTCGGCTAGAGTAGAACGTTAGACTCTGGTACAACGGTGGGAAGTGAACTCTTTAAGGTCTCGATTGGTAGGCTCGAACTGTTCTCAATGAGATTTCGTTTCGAAGTGTCTCTTCTCGATTTTCCTAAGATCGGTCTTAAGAAAAATCGGGAGCTCGCCAAATATTATTGACTAATTGGACCTTGGTCAGCAAATCGGTCACTTTGAAGGAGGGGAAGATCCTCCCAAACGAAGACAGTGGTGGAGAGGGCCCTCCTCCTTACGGCCCGAGAATCCCAACGTGTTCGGACCACGTGAGCCCTCACAGACCTATTGTCAGTCAAGTCTTAAGTGCCATCGCCTAATTTCGTTAAATTAGGTTTTTCAAGGGTTCTCGTGTTCCGCGATACGAGAAGTCATAATAAAAGAAAAAGTTTTCAAACATGCAGAAGACACGAATAGGAAAATTCCGATGCCGAATTGTTTAACCCTAAAGACCTGGCTGTTGGAAAACCGTAACAGTGTCTTCCTTGTCTCACGCGGAACACGTACTGCTATACGCAAGCCACTCATGAGTGAAGTGAACAGAAAGAAGAGATTGCAATTCGTCAAAGATTACGTGAATAATCCAGTATCATTTTGAGAGAAAACGATATTTGCGAAGGAAAAGAAATATAATGTTTTTGGATCCGATGGAAACAAAAAATATGGTAAAAAGCAGGAATAGAATTCCATAATGACGTGGGTCTATATGAGTGTTAAAGGAACGGGCAACTTACGCATTGTCAACGGAATTATGGATAAGTTTGCTTATTTAAATATCTTATAAGAGCAGGACAGTTTGACACGCTCAAAAATTAGTGATACTTTAAAGAAACACCGGGAAAAAAGTAATCGCTTGAAAAAAGTATAAGCTTTTGTAACTTGTTTCAACATATTATAAGCTATGTAAAACAATATTATATTTTCCAAATTCCCTTATTTCCTTTGTGGCGTTATCATTCTAAAGTAATTTTTTTAGATATGACCTTTCGATGTGCAGGATTCCAGTCAAACGGAATTAGTGACGCAAAAAAAAATCAAAAAGGGCTTGAAACTATAACATATTCTCTAGGCATTGGCGTTCAAACATTTCAATATTTTTGAAAATTAACACAATAGCAGCTATGTATAGATGATCTATCGAAGTTTTACGAAAAATTTCGTTGTTTTTTGTTAATAACTTTTGAGATTGTTAACAATTTAAAATAAAAATCGAACGTCAATGTTTAATAAACGTTATAATAAGGATATATGCGAAATTTCGTAATAAATCGATTAGATCTCGAGATATCTTGCACACCATTTTTAGAAATATAATTTTGAGAAAAACGCATTTAAAGTTTCGGAATGTAATTTTTCATATGTATCCTTAATTTTTTACTAATCAGACATTACTAACTCATACATACGACCATCTGCTTTAAGATTAGTCTATTGCATGGCTGATAAATTGTTTCTACAGGCGATTCGACCTTTTTTAAAGTTTTGAAACGATCGTCTATTAGGTGTTTTTTTTTTTTTCGTCAAGTGTGCCGCATAGTACAGCAGCTATTGGCCCCATAATTAAATTCATGATGCTCATATTTCATAAAACACTGGAAAAGTCTTTATTGAAAATATCAGCAACGATATAAACAGCAATTTTCGCGTTTGTAATGACGCTAAATAAACTTTTCTTGGAACTAAGCTCTAAATAGTAAAAAGTTCATTTGAATTTTGGGTTAAACCATTCAAAGCAGAACAAAAGTAGTCATATATGACATCGACTCCTCGACTTTTTTGATATTACGATTTATATAATCAGTTTCATGCTGATAGACTGTCATGTCAAATTGTTATACATGTGCTGTTACGACACGCAAGATCGCGAATCGGTTTTGACTTCCGTAAATCCAAAAATAACTCGTTTTAAAGGCTGCGACCTTTCGTATATTACTTTTAAGACTTCAGATTACTATTTAAAACAAAAAAAAATCGATTTTTTTCAAAATTTCAAACCGTCCTGCCCCTTTAAAAAATCATTTATAAGTTAGTGCAGAAAAGTTTGGCATTTTGAAAGACTTTAATTTTTATCAAAGCAACGACTCAAAACACGAGTTCCATTTAGTTTAGCAATGGCTCATTTTTAATATTCCTCGCATAATAGCCATACATATCCAGTGCCCAGATCTCAATCCGATTGATGTGTGAAAGGAATTAAACAGAAGAATCGGAAAAAGATCAATTTTAAACCGTGAGAAGTTAAAACAGATGTTATACTGGAACAATAGTAGTAATGAAATTATCTCTAACTTGGTTAAATCCATGCCTATACGATTACAAGCTGTAATTCAATCAAAAGATTACTCTACTAAATATTAGAATAATTATTGTATCGTTAGATCATATTACTAGCTATTCGAAAACTTTTGTGGGCCACTGTATATACTATACGTAATAAGCATTCGAAAAATTTAATTCGTGTATAAAAAGTTGACACACCAACTTCGAAACAATTAACGTTACACGTTTTTTTATAAATTGTATCCAAATTATTCATTTCCTTTGACACAAATTTCTGAATGTAATACATTTGAGATTAAGTCACATACTATTACATCTACCATTATCTTCATCAAAATGTGATAAAATAATAAATCTTCATCCATTATACGGGGTGTTCGCGAAATCGTAGTACAACCGGCAAAAAAAGAATTCCTCGCAATAAAAATGGGACGAAAATATAGAATAAGTGTTTTCGATACGAGAATTCATTTTTGAGAAAATCGAGTTCGAATATTCGCGAAAAAGGAAGTTCGGTTCATGTTTCGGTAAATCGTCGTTCGGTAAATCGAACAAGAATTCGCTAGCAACATCAAGAACATTTTCAACATTTATAAGTCACGAAAATAATATAGGCATTGAAACAGGTCTTACTATTGTGATATTAGCGAGGGGACCGAGCGATTGTCGACGCGAGTGTCGAGTGTCGAAAATCGCTATGAAAGCAAGTCGAATGATTGTCGACGCGATAGATAGTGTTGAGAAAGGTGCAAAGGAGATCAAGAGAATGTTTATACTAGATTATTTATGACGAGATGAACGAATGAGTTCTTAGGAGGCGAATGGAATTTTTTGACACTTGGCAGTGTGTAATATGAGTGTGTGGTGTGTAAGAATGTAAAATGAGTGGGATGCCAAGAGTTGCTAGTGAAAGCTACTTTCTTGCTTCTTATTTGAAGGAAGAAATTCCACTGATTGCAGAGTACGAAGAGATACATAAATAAGTATAATGTTTCAACATGAAAAAGAAAAAAGAAAAAACGTAAATTAAGTACATTAATCTTTTAGGAGTTTCCACAATGAATTACGGAAGAAGTTCACAGATACGAAGTAAACGCTAATCAAAATAATTCGATAATTCGAGTTACTGAATCAGAGATCGCATAGTTCGTTACATATTTTCGACGTAAAAAGGTACGCACATGCCTAAAGGGTCGCAACGGTACGTAGAAGTAGATACTTTCGGAGGTTGTCAATAACCCTGTTTATCAACATGAAAAGAAAAAGAAAGTCTGTGACAGTTTTTTGGGTTTTCAAAAAAGGTAGCTTTAAAGTACGCGAAATTTCTGTTGTGATCCTTTAGGTTCATTCTGCGTCCCATTTTATGAGCTACAAATTGAAGGAACGTATGCTGAACTCTTTCTATTAGAAGTTTATATATAACCTGAAATGGAGACCAAATTTCGGAAGCGTATTCTAACAAGAGAGCCATAGAGTAATTTGATGGATCGAATATCGCTAAAGTTTGCAGATATTCTCCTGAAGAAAACCAATGTCCTATTTGCTTTATTTACAATCGAACGGATATGTAATATGAAGTTTAGGTCATAAGAATAAAGATTCCTAAATCTAGTATTTCAGATTTTTCATGTAGTAATAATTTACTTTATAATCGAATATAATATGATGTTTGCCTCTGAAGAAACGAAGTAGATAGCATTTATTTAAATTTAAAGACATCCCATTTAAACGCTCTTATTTTCCTGATAAAACGAGCACTTCTACTAGTTTCGACAGAATTGGTTGGCGTTAGATTTAAACTCACTGTTGACTAGAAATTCATTAATTTTGACGGAGCCAACGATATCGCATGATTTCACTTTGAAGGCTAACTGATAACTAGTTTTGAGATTTCCGTAGTAAGCTGTAGATATATCCCATCGTGATTGATACTGTTTACAAGCACAAGAAGCATACTCAACGAATTGTAACGTCGGTCTATCTTAGCAGATCTACACATTAACATCAGACTATCCCAGTAATCTGCACATCAAGACTTCCAGTGATCATCGAAAAGCAATATCGCAGCAATCTGCACATCAAGACTTCCAGGGACCATAAAAAGCAACCTACACATAGGGATCACCGGAAAGCAATCTGCACATCAAGATTTCCAGGGATCATCGAAAAGCAATCCGCACTTCGTACCCCCACTAGCAGCCAACACCGACCGAAACCAATGTACAAATTCACCATAATTAAAAGAATAAAGTTAGTCCTAATCTTGCCATACGTTACGTACTCATTATTATTTGTCATCTACCTTATAATTAGTTATTTGAAGTTAGAATACGTTCGACTGTCAAGTAGCAAGTCTCAATTTTCGAATAATCGTAACAACGAGAACTCAATTCGTTCAACTCGTTGAATTTGTCGAACTCAAACGGCGTGCAAATATTTTTTTCTTTTTTCTTCTTTTTTTTGTCTGGTATCTTTCTCGTGACAGAATTGTCAAACTCAATTTTCTCGGAAATAAAGCCCCGTATAAACAAAAATTGTATTCCTTCTTGCCGATTGTACCACGATTTCGTGAACACGCTGTATTTATTATCGTTGGTTGTAATTTAATTATTTAATTCCCAATGTAGTTGAATTCATACTGTATTTCTTCTAGATTTCCCTTAACATATCTAAATCCGATGGGCCTACAAAATTTTCTAGAAGACGTTCTTGAATTTTTCCAAAGTACTATTTTATTATTGGAATTAATAAACTCACATGTCATTTGTAGGAGTTCTAATGATGTTGTTAATATATCTGAACTACTAAGAGATTAATATTTTGTGAGACAAATTTTTGTTTGTATTAACTATGTCCTCCGTTGTAACTATATCCTCATTTGTATGTGACATTTCATTTAAGGTCCCTATTATTCAGGTTACAAATATTTTATACTAAAATTTCATTTTTACCTTCAGTTCAATAAAAAAGTTGCATTAATGACACGTTTGCGTAATAAAGTACACTTGCTCTTTGTTAATTTTAAATCCATAATTAAGACTAAAGCCTTTCGCAGCGAATATGTCTTTATAAGACGAGAATTCTATGAATCACTTATCATCTAATTTATCGTTTTTAAGATCCTATGTGAGTTTCCTGTTGCTTTTCTTATTACAGAAGCAATTTGGCGTTTCCCATCGCCTCTATACTCTAATTCATTAGCGAAGGCTAGATCTTCTGAATTTGCCAAATTTACGAGATTTTTAACTTTTCGCATTTTCCTTTCTCTAGTACACGAATCAAATGTTTTATGTAAATAACCACCAACATTTGTTGGAAAGTTTGAGGTATTTTGTAATCGTGACAAATTATATCGCTCTTCTAACCATTCCGAATACTGTTGCATAAATTTAAATAAATCTCTATTACTATGTTTCAACCTATTGAATTCATAGCACGTATAATTCTTTACAGATTTAACAACATCTATATCAATATATGACAATCCACAATATACAAAAATATAATTTAATAACTTTGCTTTACCTTTCTCAGAGTACAGTTGTAGAGTATCGCCTTCTCTTAACAGCTCAAATAAATCATTTTTCACAATCACTATTTACAACAATTGTTGCAAATTATTATTAGAATAATAGTTAAGTAATGCAAGACAATAATGTAATAAAATAAAAGATAAAACTGAAGATAGAAAAATAATTAGTTTAGTTGCTTTCAATGGAGAACAATAATGAAATAATACAGAGTCAACTCAAAGACGTCCTCACACGAGGTATAAATGCGCGTATTTATGAAGTTGACTAGAAAGACCCCAGTATATATACGTAGCGTCACATGATGCTAGCGATGACGCATGCGTAACGGCCAAGCGAATATGTGGGGGATAGGCTTACCAAATGGTTTGAACGAAACATATCTGCAGGTCAGCGTTAATATACTTATACCAATGAAAATGATAATAATTTCTAAAAGGGCGCAAATGGGCACGTGAATCTTTGCACGCAATAAATCGAAACGTTACATTATCGAAGAGAACAAAAGTCAAAATATACCTATGTATACCTTCTTTTCGGCAGCCTCCTAAAAATCAGACTTTACATCTAGCAGTTACAAAATATGTTATAGAAAAATGTTATAAATACTTATTTAGAGTATAAATGTGTACAATACTGGTGTATATTATATGTAGATAATATCGTTATCAACCCTTTGCGGACGGAGCGGTTTTGAATAAACCGTGCCGTAGGACCGAGCCGCTGCCACAATAGTCATTCAAAACTACCAACGCTCATTTCTGCTTAACCCTTTCGGTACGAGCGCCGGATATGTCCGGCATCCATCTGTCTAAAATTTTATATAAATATCGTTTAATATTAAAGTTACAAACAATACTTGTTGGAAAGTGTTATTAAGCACAGTTCTTATTTAACGCTTGAGAAAATCTTCATACAAAAGATGACTGATCATGTGCTATGTGCGCATTTTCGGCACGGCACCCCGTACAGCGGGAGTGTTACGGCGGACAGCACGCTCGTACCGAAAGAGTTAAACGCGATTTTCGTTCATAGCGACGCTGACACTAAGGACATAAAACTGTCCACCACCTAACTTCGGACGTGTGGGTCCTTGAGCCGCAACAGCGAGCGCATATTTGCGTTTCTCCACCAATGTAACGCATTTACGTGGGACACATTTATGCATCCCTCGGCCCAATCGGTTGTTTTCGCCGAACGCATATAAGCGGCACTCGTCCGCAAAGGGTTAATACGTTAAACGCCACGCCGGTTGCTAGGGACCGACGCTAAAATTTCCATTCAGGCCTCACCGGTCCGTACAGACTTTTCGTTCTTGTTATCACCGCGCGCGTGTCCGTCCTTGCGAATTGGGAAGGGTCCGCTTGACGGCTAACTGTAGCGTGAACAGAACGACACATAAAACCGGCGTGGTGTTTAATATCTTAACCACTTACGCTATAAAGATGTGCCACGACATCGAGATGCTTTTGTTCCAAAGCCGTCAGCGACGTGTATACGACGTCGATAGGCATTTGTCGCAGAAACAAAAACGACGTGTCCGTCACGTCGGCTAACAGTTAGATCGCAGACGCGGTGCGGCGTCAATGTAACGCCTTACCGTATGATATATTGTAGAGCGTTGCACGGCAACCGAAAGTTAAATCGTAGGGCAAGTGGTTAAACTACATATGGTAAACGTGCCTGTATATACTATGGTTCACAAAAGTATTCGAACGCTATACAAATTTTAAGGGAATACTGAAACTAAAAATTCCGATATTAATGAAAGTATACGTATACGTAAAGCATAACGAGTTACACATGGTTCAATGTTTTTTATTTGCAGATATTGTTTCACGTGGGTGGAAAGTTACAATCCGATCTCTGTTTTTTTAAATGTAATTGTATAACGATGCGAGATAAAGAAAAACTTTTCGAATAAAAAATATTTTACTTTTAACTCTGTCACTCTATAGTAAGAATTTTTCCGTGTGAGATCCCGCTTAAGCATAAAAAAAATTGTTAAAACTTTAGTCGTTGATTTTACCTCCTCAAAGTTATTTTCTGCAAACAAATAAATTGCGTAAATCGTTAACTCCTTATACCGTACGTGTACATGAACTTTCATTAAAATCAGAATTTTAGGTTAAAAAATTCCTTTAAAATATAACGTTCGAATACTTCTATGACCTACCGTATCTATGACCACCACTCGGCTTCAGTTTCCGAGAAATTTGCAAAAGTTTCTATTCTCGAAAAGATGAGCTTCAGTGTCAAACTTAACATTGCGATGATTTGGAACTTGAGTTTGCGTATTATTTAATTATAGTTTAATGTAACTCAATCTAATCTAATCTAATATAATTCATCCATTGTTATTATAAATTAGATTAGATTGGGTTAAATAAATATCCTGGCCGCTATTAGGCAATTGCTAATTATAATACGCAACGGATAAATACCGATATCTGCAGTATTTCATTTTCTTTCAAATCTTTACATTCGCTAATTGTTTCCCTTCGTGGAAATCTGTAGTAGAAAGCGAAAATTTATTAAAGATTTCATTTTTTTACGTTATATATACACCAAATAGGTATATGGATGTATATGCAGTAAAAAATTTTTGCACACACTTAGAAACTTAAACCGAATAGCGATTATAAACACGGGGTTATTTGTTCGCCAATGGACTCAAAAACCGCACTGCCTATTCAAAGAACCCTTATATTGTATTTCAAAGTTTACAACTCACACATGGACGCACACAAATATAATTAATGCACACATTCGTCATATTATCGTATAAGAACATAGGACCTCTGTTGCAATATTTAGCGGTATGTAGGCGACGATACTGCCTCTGAGTCCACTAGCGAGTGAATCACCGTGTATAAGAAAAAGTTACCAAACCGACAACATATTTCAAGATCATTGATATTAATATCCCTTTACAGAGGAAACCGGGCGAGAACTCTTTCCAAGGCGTGCACTCTTTTCTAAATAATTACTGTCCAACAAATTTTAACTTTTTTTCCTTTTTGCAATATACAGTAAATGATCCTTGCAGAGTTTCACGCCCTAAACATAAATCCCCAAGCCGAATTGTTAACTCGCTCTCAATTTTCAAAAGAAATCGGATTCTTGTAAAAACCTTCGATTTTAAACAAAAGCAAAGTACTGTGTGAAAATTATAAACGTTAGAAAGCTGTGATTGATTTCAAATGACAGAGGACAGATCCCTTAATACATCGGTATCTGTGATTCTAATACTTTGAAGCTTTGAATGACTATAGTCAATTCTTGAGATATCGATATTTTATTCTTACCATGTATAACACTAGCTAGCCAATACTTAATTAACACAACTTTGTGATATCTTATCTTATACAACTTTGTATTAAATTTAAAAAATGTACGTACCAAATGAATTGTAATGCTGGAAATAACTTTTCTTTCAAAAATGCTTCATATGCCATAACAGTCGCACAATGTTTCCGAGATAAATCGTATTCTGAATTATAATGTTGTTGTCTGAAAAATGCTATTATATCTTGGACTGCATTGAACGTATCATTTTTACACTTTAATACAGGTAACCTGCCATTAGGTGTATTAAATGGATTAGCATTTGCGTTAATTTTCAGAGGTATATCGTTAAATTTGGCATAAACCTAAAAACAAGCACAGATAAAATATTAATTAACACTTACTCATTTGTGATACTGTTTTATTAGCAGATTGTGATAACTAAACGCCAACTAAATTTTAGCTATTATGAAAAATGAATATTTGAAAAAAATATATTAAATCTTTTAATTTTTTACCAAATTATGTATAGAAATTATTCCAAAGGAATGCACTAAATTTTTACTGAATACCAAAATAAAATTAATATCAAAGAAAAAAAAAAAACTGTCAGCAAGTATCTTCGAGCATACATACGTATAATAACAAAATCACACAGTATTATTGAACCGATGTACAATATGTTAATATAAGAAAAGAGATATGTAAAGACAATATTAACACGTTGACTACCAACTATGAGATATCTCGTAAGTTGTTTACTTGCCCAGGACGCCTACTACGAGTTATCTCGTCCCTTAATTACTTGCCATATTTGTACAGGTACGAGGAAACCCGTAGTATAATAGTGTAAATATGAATCGACGGCATCAGGAAAAAAAAGAAAAAATCAGGTTAATTTTGAAATTAACGACAAATTTGATTATTAATATGTATCTATGATACTATAAATGAAGTTTTTAATAATATAACATGATTAAATCAAATTGGCTTCTTAGACCGGAATCGTAAAAAGTTGCGTGGCAATCAACGTGTTAATGAATCTGTGATAATGTTTTATTCCTGATATTCTTTGAGCCCAACTTAAATTGATAAAATATGCAATGTAACAAAGGTATATAAATGCAAAAAAGCTTAATGTTTCAATAGATATTTCTAAAACTTGAAATTCGCATAATGAAATTTTAACATTCATAACAACAAACGTGTGAGCAATATCTCTCAATTAATTTTTACATTATATTATTTTATAATTATTATATCAAATCCTTTACAACATAATAATAATAATAATAATTAGAAAGGTATAAAAGGGAATAAACATGTTTGCATTATCATTTTCTGTTTCGTTTCTCAAATATACTCTTATATCATTTCCTTTATGTTATAAATTTATCAAATGTGCCAAACATTTCAAGTATATAGGAATTAAATTTTTATATTATTAAAATATATCTTTTCTTGCAAATGTTTGTTTGACATTCGTGTTATATGTATTTCTGGAAAGAAGAATTTAACAAATGAAATGAGAAGGATGACGAATGAAATGAAAAATGGAGACAAGACGTGTTTAACCGTTTGTGTCCCAAGCAGCGCGATCGCGCTGTTCAGATTACATGTCGGGAGGGCCTAGCACATTTCGAGCATTCTTGGAGCGTTCTCGACAACTGACAGTGCGTCACCGACTGTCCACGTCGAAGCGCTATCGCGCCACTTGACCATTCATTGCCATAATATAAACGAAGCGCTATCGCGCCGCTTGGGAAATTCTCGACATAAAATAGAAGAAGCGCTATCGCGCTGCTTGGGATTCCTCGACATTGCTTTTTCAAAACCCTATGGGACTCAAACGGTTAAGAAGTGCTACTACCGACAAAAATAGTTGTGACTTATATAAAGAAAAGTTCTACTCCAAAATTAAGATGTCTAAAAATTAGTTAATATTCAAATCGATGAAATATCAGTTAAAATTTCATCGTCATATTTGTTTTTACTTAGACTAAAAATTTACAGAAAATTGTAAAATAAAAATAAAAATGTACCATCTACACAAATTATTAGGCATTAATAAATAAATCTTTATAATGAATTCATTTTACAACATTTAACAATCATTTAAAATATCAGTTGTTATTATATTTTATTATACTAAATAAATAAGAAAATAATAAATAAGAATTAGCAAGGTAACGCAAGTGAACAATAAGTCATCACTTTGGTTGATCAAAAATCAAATTTTTATAAGACTTAATAAAAAAGAAAGAACTGACTGAGATCATATTCAAACCGATTTTCTCGACAACGAAGCTTATTCTTATTCTTTATTTTCGATTTCTTCTGCCACATAGCACATATTTATTTGTAATCATTATTGTTTGTTTCTATACAAGGTAATTCGTGTTTTAAAAGATTCAATTAGTACTGCTAAAAAATTTAATTCCATGAATCATTTGGAATTCAAGATTATTCTAATTTCGAACTAGATGAAATTTAAAGCTAAGATAAATATGAAATTCAATCTAGAAATTCCATTAAAAACACAGTAAGTTATTGAAAATGCTATGCACAAAGTACCAAGAACTTTTCAAGATACAGAATGACAATCCACTCCTGAAATACGCCCGAGAAATAAGTTCTCAAACTATCATAAAGAAGTAACAGAAATCAGGTAGGAAAATCGCTGCAAAAAGATGACAATTGTACAAACATCCTGATGATAAAAGAAAATTCAATAGGTCATGCAAAAAAAACTAAAAACCTTTTGTTTTAGTATAAAAAGACCAAAAGTGAGACGAGTTCGTAACTGTAATAGAAGACGTAACGAAAATTGTAATAGAAGATGACGCCTATCTTATTGATCAATTCTGGTCGTTTTCTCTCGATTCGACGTAATCTTTTCAATTGTTGATAATAGATATTAGGATCAATCATTTAACCAGGCGTATTAGACGATTCCTTTCCAATTCACTATACACACAGCACCACTATTCTTGGAATCAATCCTGGCTTTGTCTCCAATTACGGAGCCTCCTTGCTTTGACTACGATCTTTTTCGCACATTATTATTGTAGTTGTTGAAAATAAGATACGTTTTATCGTATCGAATATACAAAAATTAATCTGTCAAGAAAAATAGATATATCTTTAAACTATGCGTCGAAGAGGTTCCGGGAACGCGTGAAGTGTTTATTTCACACGTTAGATAAGAATTAGGGGACCAGGACGAATTGCAATCGCATACCCTTTTTCTTCACTCTAGATTTGACTCTCTGAGAGAATAGATATACCTTCCTCGAGAGAAATAATAAAGAACATTATAATATAACATAACTATTTCTTTTACCCATAATCCCAATATACGTCACCCACTTTTTATCTCACGTAATGAACCGTTTCCAAAATAGTTCAATTTCGTTCCGTTTCAGCAATGTTCGCAAATGGAAATTCGATTTATTTAATTTTTTAATTGTTTTACAATCGACTCACGAAAGCGTTAATAATGATACACAACACGTGTCCGAAACTCGCAAATCTCATCTCTTTCACGCTCATTCTAACTGTCCAAAATAGACTGCCCGTTTCCATTTCTCGGTGTCCTTTCCTTTCCCACTCGTACGTACACTCGTACTATGCGTCACCAAGCACCCAAAAACTCCACGTCCATTCTAGGAACTCATTTGCTTACCGATAATTTATCATAAACTGTTCCCACACTCGCCATTCGCTCGGTGCAATCGCTGGATCCACTCGTCCAAAATATTTTCGATACTACACTATCAATAAAAAAAATAATAATAAAGATAGATACATTTAAATGGTAGATTTATTAAGTGTTGCATTTTAATCGATTCACTTCTATCTTTTTTCTAATAATATCTTGACGATATACAGTGCTGGACAAAAGTATTGGCACAGCATGGTTGTGTAGTACAAGTGCTTATAACTACTGAACAAATTGATTTGAAGGAAAAACCTTTTGACATTCATTTATTATCTATTCTAGTTTATTACATAGTAGAAGCAATAATATAAATACATCGATTCACGAAGCAATAACAAAAATGCATTTATTGAACATTTTATGGGTGGACAAAAGTATTGGCAGTATTACTCGAACAAAAACGTTTAAGAATGACTTGGAATTAAATATTAATATTTATTTGGCCCTCCTTTCCTTGTAAGGACTTCCTTTAATCGTTTGGGCATTGAATCAATAAACTTTTTTGTAAAATCCGGCTAAATTTTATTCCATTTTTGTAAAAGATCATTCTTCAAATCGGTATATATGCAGTTTAGCGGCTTGCCCTAAACGCGTCTTTTTCCGGTTTTTTCATAAAAGGCTTTATTTGAGCCTCAATAAGAAATATAAATCGGGGGAGCTTGAAAAAGTTACTAGTTTTTAGACAAAAAACATAAAATTATTAAAAACTGCAGAATGCGTGAATCGATCCCTATGATTTTTGAACATGAGGACGAGATTATGAACACCTTTTATCTGAACAATAATTGCCGCTTGGCCTTAATTTCCGAGATATTTGTAAAAATTGTTTACACTACCGCATTGACTCCATCTGTACGTGTGCCGTAGGCATGTCGAATCAGTTCCAAAGAATCGCTTATCGTTTCCTTCTATAAACAAACCCCGGCGAGGGACAAAAACAGGACTAGCTAGCACAGGCGAGCGTATATAACGGGTGGACAAAAAGATTAAATTTAATTAATTTCAATAATATGTCAATCTAGATTTTTTTCACATGTTAACTAAGCAGGTGTGGTGTCGCAAACGACCCTCCGCTCGTCGACGACAACATAGTCTAACCTAACCCTAATCCATTACTTAATTTACTGATTAATAATAAGATAGATTAATAATAAGATAGATTAATATAAGGTATTTGGCTTAGTCAAGTAATTGGGGTAGGTATTTTTTCACATTTGTTTTTTAAACTGAACTTAAAGAATCTTGTGTCTATTTAGAAAATATATCGTAAAAGTACATTGCAATAAATTAGAAATGATCGAGTAGAACATCAAAGTGAAACAAATTATATTAAATTATATTAAAGAGAATAAGCAACATTACAAAATAGATTCATCAAAAAACTTAATTTTTAATATTTTACTTTGTATTCAGTTTAATATTGTTTAGTTTAATATTATTTATAACATTAAATGTATACACTACTATCAGAAAGACAAGGAAATAAAGAATTAAATGCTCCACATTATCTTAATACTTTTTTCAAATTGAATACTACAAAATACTGCGATGTGACAAGGACTTGGTTAGGGGTATGGAAGAGAGCGTGACGTGTGCGAGAATGGTGTGAAATAAAAAGCGAAATTAGAAGGTAGAAATAGTGTTTGATGGGTGCTGATTAGATATAAAAGGGAATAGAGTATCAAACTGAAGGTGGGATATAAATGTAAATGTGAAAAGGGTGAAAATTAAATAGGGTTTTTAGAAGTTAGGCGAGTGCAAAATAGATAAGGACAATATGGCGGATAGGTCGGTAAGAAGGGAAACCGGTAAGTTATCTAAAAAACCGAAGAAATGAGCAGGGTAAAAAAGGGTAGGTAGTCGCAGACAAATTCTAATGGGAAAGGACAGAAAGGATTGGAAAAATTTATGTACAATGAAACAAGAATAGAAAACAAAGAATCTGAGAATAGGGCTAAAGATGCAGAAAATGTGAGAGTGATCGAAGATGAAAAAGAAGAAAATAAGGAAGATATTTATGAAATGTTAAAAAAGATTATGAAGGAGGACGAAAAAGGGCACGAAAGAAGAAATGAGGAAAGCGAGAGAGGAAGCATGGGAAGAGCTAAAGTTAATCAAAGTAAAGATAGAAATAATGAAAGTGAGTGGCATAAGGAGAATAACAAAGAAAAAGAAAGCAGTAAGTAGCGACGGTATACCGGGGGAAGCTTGGATGTACAGTGCAGGATCGAAGTTTAAAGAGTTGCTAAGAAAAATTTGAAACGGTGAAGGAATACCAAAAGAATGGAAAAGAGCAATTGTTATGTCTATATGCAAGAAGGGAGATGAGAACGTGGTGCAGAATTACAGAGGGATATCGATAATGAATGGAGCCTATAAAATTTATGCAGCAATATTAAACGAGAGACTAGGAAAGGAAATAGAAAAGATTGGAATCTTAAATGAAACACAGGCAGGATTACGGAAACAAAGAGGGGTGTTGAACAACATCTTTATCCTTCAACATATAGTGGAAAGAGAATTAGAAAAGAAGGGGAGGGGGGGATTGTAGTGTTTTTTATAGATTTAAAAGCGGCATTTAACAAAGTAAACAGAAGTATGCTTTGGAAGGTCATGGGAAAGAAAGGAATAAGTAAACCTATAATTGAAAGAATTAAGGAGGTGTACGAGGAAACGATAAACATAATAAGATGTGAAGGAGAATCCTCGGAAGAATTCTAGACGAAGAATGTTAGACGAAGAAGAGTCCGACCCTGTTCAATCTGTATGTATCAAACCTAGAAGAAGAGATGAGGAAAGAGCAAGTTGGAGGCGTAATTGTAGGAAAAGAAAAATTTTATGCGTTAGCATAAACAGATGATATAATAATGGTAGCTGATAATGAAGAGAATATGAGACTTTCAATGAAGAGACTGGAAAAGTACCTAGATAAGAAAAAGATGGAACTTAACGTAAATAAATGAAAATTAATGATATTTAGGAAAGGACGAGGTAGGAAAAAGAAACAAGAGTGGAAATAGAAAGGTGAGAGGATTGAAACAGTGAAGGAGTTCACATCTTTGGGGTTTAAATTCCACGAAAACGGAGGAGTGACAAGACACATAATGGAATGAGTAAGAAAAGCTAATGTAATTATGAGAATGGGGAATTGGTGAAAGAAAATTTAGGGCGAATTCCATAAAAGAATGTATATGTTCAATAGCTTGGTGGCGAGCGTAATATTATATGGGTAGATTTAGTATTTGGGTAGAAAGACCTGAATAGTTTAGAGGTAGTGCAGTTACGTTACGTAAAATGGTGTTTAGGACTAGAAAGGAGCACTCCGAATTACATAGTATTAGAGGAAATAAAAAGGAACAGGATAGCAAATAGGGCAAGAATTAGGGCACTAAAATTTGAAACAGGGATAAAGACCTCGACTGGAAGGTTATTAGCCAAGGAATGTTTAAAAGAAAAGGAGAGTAGCAGATACCAAACTAGAAGTTGGAAAGATAAAGAAAAATTTTACCAAAGATATGGTCTAAGTCGATTACATGTGGCAATATTAGAAGAAAGAGGTAGGGATATAATAAACTTAATTAAGAAAAAAGATAGAGAATTACAAGGTCAGTTACAATATAATAAGATTAGAAAGTCGAGATATAACATATATTATAAATACATAGGCACTTTAAAGCATGCGGAATATTTAAATAAAGCAGGAAGTGGTAATTACCAGAAACTTCATGCAAGGGCGAGAAGCGGAAACTTCAAAAAGAACAATAGATATTGGATAGCAGAAGAACAAAGCATGTGCATTTTATGTAACAGAGCGGAGAGCACATTAAAACATATGATAGAAAACTGTGATAGAGTAAATGAAGAGGAAATTTCAATCGAAGAAGTGTTAGAAGGAAGAGGAAGCAAGAAGGTAGAAAAATGGCTACAAATGTAGATGGGAAAATAAAAGCAATAGAAAACAAAGGCGGTCATTAAATAATGTGTAGCTATTATATTCTATGGTGGAAATAAGAGTGTGGTGAAGCGTGAATGGTAGTATTAAGTTAGGGTAAATATAGTTGTAAACCAAGTCCATCTCCTGGCTGTAACACTGAGATTAATATATATATAATACTGTGATGTGACAAAAAATGTTTACTTGTGTTTCGAAATATATAGCTATAATGATAGGAATAAATTCAATTCACTACAATAAAAAATAATATTCTTATAAGCATATGTCAAATTATAGCTATTCTTATCTTCCAATTATTCCTATGACTACTGCCCTTCAACTATTTATAAATAACATTTTGTGTACAATCTTCTTATCTACTATGTAAATGCTATTTTGGAATATACTTGAATTAACCAATATATTCCTTTGGTGATAGCAGTATCTGCAAAGTTACAATACGGTTACGTAATAATTTAACTTTGGATTGATAATAGCAGATCCTGGTTTGCAACATATCAGTATATAATGTTTAGTTATTATAACAGCATATTCAAGGAAGTTGTCACTGAATTCAAATAACATCTGATATTTTTAAATGAATGAAGTATATGATAAGATGCGGAGTTAAAAGTGTCCACTTCAAACAATTTGTAAATGAAGTCATACTTTTATATGATCTTTGTTCCTCAGTTTAGTGTTCAAATTCGAATTGATCCCTGAAATTATGCACACAACAAAGGATGTTTGAAACACCCTACATAATAACCAAATTCCTTGTTTGTTATTCGCATATAATATACATGGCATTATTATTCTTAACTTAACATAAACTTATATCAGTTAGAAATAGTAAAATAGAAAAAATAAGGATATTCCTTATCTTATTTCTCATGAAAAATTAACATTTCTTGTTTTTAACTGATATACCAAATTTAATATTTCGTTGACATTACTATTTTATAATAGTCTGTGATTCTATAGTTTTAAATCATTTAGTAAAATTAACTATATAATATAAAATCATTAAAAATAAATATTTTGTATTATTTTCATTTTCTTTTCGTTCAAAATAACTGTTTTATGTATGTTATATAAATTATTTATAATTCATTAATATTACACAAAAAATCTATTATCTAATAAGATATCCAACAGAATTGAACCACATCCCTCCCAAGGAAAAGGTTAACAGACAAAAAAAGAGAGAATGGAAATAGGAAGAAAACAACTTGAAAGAGGTCAAAACAATAAGCTAGCTTTGATATACTATGAAAAAAATAGGAAATCAGAAACACACATATGCAAAAGATTAAAGAAAGCAACAATAGCAGTATGAGTTTGGGAGGAGGAAACCAGATTGAATGTAATGTTGAATGACTAACGATTCGTTGGCCCTTAGTCACTAGAAGGACCTGGCTGATAAACGCAGACCTATTTCAGAGTCCAAAAACAATTGACTCATTCCCACTTTCACTAAGGGCCAATGGTCATCTTCGTCCCTCCCAAAAACTAACATTATATAAGCGCTCACAAAATTTGCGAAAGCTCAGTTTGAGGACAGTTTCAGTACAGTTCCAGTTCGGTTCAGTTCAATTCAGTTCAGTTCAGTTCAGTCAGTTCCAGTTTCAATTTCTGTTTTGTTTTTTTCCTCTCCGCCAACTTGTATTTTTCCAAGGTAGCCTTGTTGCTAGAACCCGTGTTGTATATTGAAATTCGGGTTCCAACAGTAATAAAGAGGAAATATATAAAATGGATTTTGGGACTAAAGAAGTGCACACTCAATTACATTGTAGCAGGGGAAACTAATGATGAGAAAATAAGAAGGAAGGCAAGAAGAAAAACTATAAAATACAAAGAAAAAGCGCAGACATTGAACTAGAAGATGGTAACAGAATGATTGAAGGAGATAGAAAGAGAAAAGCAGAAAGAGGGAAGAGAAGGGGATTTTGAATAATTGGAGCAAGAAATGGGAGAAAATAAGGAGGAAGTTGAGATTAGAAAAAAGGAAATGGAAAAAATAAGGGAGAATGAGAGAGAAGAAAAGAGATAAGCAAAAGGATAAAAGAAAGGATAAAGATATGATAAAGATAAAGGAAAAAGAAGGATAAAAGGAAAAAGATTGAAGAATTAAAACATAATGAGATATAGGAAAAGATAACTAGAGCAGAAAAATTAAGTTATTTAAAGGGAAGAAGAAAGAATGAAATATCATTGCCAGATTTAGATGTAAAAATGAGGTTAAAGGGAAGACATATCAAAATGAACGAGAAGGCAGGCTATGTAGGAGTTGCAGGAAAAAGAAAGGAACAATGATTTATGTGATAAATGAATGTGAAATAACAAGATCAGGATTGAAAGTGAAAGAGGTGAGCGAGTCAGGGAAAGACCTGAAAGTAATAGAAAGAATAAACAAGGAGAGAGAAAAAAGATTAAATATGAAAATGAAAAGAATAAAAAGGAAATGAGAGCAGAAAGAGAGACGAAGACTCTGTATTTTGTGGTTTGATACAGACCAAAGAGAGCAGAAGAACCAAAGAGACTAGTCAGTATTACTTTTTGTTTGTAGTAGTGAAGTAATGAAGTATTCAGTTCGATTACAAGGATTGTAATTTTTTTTTTAAGAGTTAGTTTAAGTGAAGTTTAATTTCAATTATTAGAGAATGTAATAAAGAAAATATAATTATTGGTATGGAAAAAAAAGAAAACAGAGTGTAACATAAAGATATAAACTGGAAGTAACCCTAAACTAATAAACAAGGATCAAATAAATAAAAAAATCTATCTTTTTATTTAATTATTATGAATCACTGATAAAGGTTGAAATAATAAACTGATAATAAAAATATTTCAAAATATATTATCAATCTTATGATATCACTAGATAGAAAATAAGATATTAAAAGATATTGATAAGAGAAACATAAAACCACCTATCAAAACATTAAGTATTATAAACCATATTTCAAAATTTATCATATTTATAAAAGTTAAGATTTATTGAAATATTTTTCAAACATTTTAATAATTTAAATTATTAAATAAGTATATCAATATACTACAATAATCTATATTTTTTCAACAAGAATAAAAACTAATTATTAAACACCTTTGTATTATAAAATGATAATTATAAATATATACATATATTTTATTTTATCAAACAATTTAAAAACACAATAATGTTTACATACTATATTGTTATTTTAACATGTGTATTTTAATTCAATAAAATGTTTGACTTGCTTGAAGTAAAGCATACTTAAATATTTTAAATAATTGAATAATGTTATTGAAAATTGTAATGGTAAAAATTTTGTAAGTATAATATATAATAAATTGATTAGATATAAAATTGATTAAAATTTTAGAAAATCAAATTTGAATATATTCAGTTCAGTTATAATCATTTTTTATCTTCAACATGTATTTAAAAGTAACGATTAAATAGTTCATAACTAACAAGCACACTCTATTTATATTTCGAAAATACATACATTTTATATTAATATACTGTAATTACTGTAATTACGATCCTTACTCTTATAAAATTTATAAGTAACTAAAACATTTCGTAACCTGTAACGCTTATGACAATGAAAATACATTATAACCTATATTCAAATTACATACCAAAACTTGCAAACATTCCGTGTCAACTGTTGGTAAACCCCAATCACCTTTCCAAATACTTAATTCAAACACGTCCATGGTATTAAAAATTTTAAAAATGTTTATTGCTCGTTTCTTTCATAAATTCAATATGCAATGATCCCACGTGTCTTGCTTTTCATCACACTGTAAACAAAGATTTTTCTCGTTACTAAACCGGTATGATGGTACGACCCAAAAATCAATGTTAACAAGACGACTCACTCATTGTCAAATAGAATAAATTATATATACCTTAAAAATGATTAGAAATGGAATAAAATGTCATAAAATAATATGAAATGGTATAAAATGGAGTATATTCTGGAATTAATTTTGTACACGTGTGTGCATCAATATATGAAAACGTACAATTGCACCTCTCTTGCAAATAAAGTTGTACGTTTATGCCTGTACTAAAAAGTATTAAAATATCTATATTTTGAAATTAATAATAATTAATTTATAAGTTGTTACAGTTAAACAATTTTTTGATTATCTTGGTGTTTCAATAAATGCCATGAAGTATTTAAACAAAGTAACCGTTTTAAGAAAAAGTTTATTTCGTTTACGTAATCTACTACATTACCAATATACTGTCTAGAAATTAGAATAATTTTGTATTACAATAAGTTTTTTCATTTACCTACATATATATACCTATTTCTAAGATAATTAGCATACACAATGTTAATTGTGATTTTGCAGACAATTGCATTATTATTAAGAATTTATAAAAAATTAGTCCAACCAGAAAATGATTGTAAAAAATTATAATGTAGTAATGTATAACATAACGTGATATAAATTTATTAACTTTTATAAAATACTAATCATAGATCCAAATTCACGCTTAAATTTATAAAGTATATACATAGTCTATTAAGGCTGATGTACAGCACAAAGCAATAGAAATCGACAATATGACAGTCCACTCAAAATAATATTCTAATTATAATTTTTCATTTTCCAGACTCTACAAATGTATATGTTGATGATGAGATATTGTAAATTAAATAAACTTAATTGTATATGACAAATAATTTAATAAAAATCTTTTTTAATCATGTCACGTAAGCTTCTATACTAATTTCACTAGAATTTTTTATTTTGTGTTTTTTTTGACTATTAATCATTTTTGTTTTCAATTTTCAAAATCTGTATCTATATTACTATGTTTTACAAAAATCGATTTTTAGTTGATTTTAGAAAATCATAAACATTTCATGTAAAGTAACATATATAGATATCAATATTTATACTTATAAGTATTTTTCAACACGGTTTTATAACTAACTATATAATTTGTTCATCAGAAACTAATTATCCTAAGCCTTTGGTTTCATATCAATAATTTTGTCGAAGTCAGGTTTCTCTTAACCTGAAATGTGTATATAATCTAGTCAATTTTTTTATGCTTCATGTTTAACTCATATTTTTTTGAAATCATTGTAAGTATTTCAAATATAATTCATCACAATACCAAATTATTTCGAAAGTTCACAAAATATTTCAGGGAAGTTCCATATTTGTAAATATTAATAAGCTTCTATATTAATTTATATATATGATAGTTATAATTTTTATGTATTGTTTATTTATTATTAATAAAGAATAATGTTTATTACCATAATATACTATGAAAAAAAGTTAATAATAATCCCAAGTGCATAATTTAGCTGTTGAAAATAAGACTAACAATTCTCATATGAGCAGTGTTATTACATTATTTAGTATACAGTACAGCTACTAACAGAATTGGTTGCAACAATAACAAAATTATGTTTAAAGCTATATTCTTTAACTATAATCTGGTATCTTGAATTCATTACAAAAGTACGCCTCACTGAATGATTAGAATGAATCTATAAATTCTTATTACTTCAAAGTATTAAACTAGCTGGATTAAACTTATTATTACAAGATACGATGTTAATTACCAAACTATTACATATTATTAGAACTATGAGTTTACAGGCAATCTCAAATAAAATCTAAATACTTCAAATATTATGTAACATTTCAAAAAAATTTTGTTCTATTTTTCTTCAAGCATATTAAAAAAGATTACAATCTATTACTTTCTCATTAAAAGAAGGAAAGAAAAATTTAAAAGGTACTTTCTAATAAAGCATATTTATTCAATATATCCTTTTTTATAATACTTTGTTGCTATATCAGTTTTTGATTTATAGCATGGATAGAAAATATAATTTATATGTTACTTGTGTAACTTTAAACAAAATTTTCCAATTAAAGCATTCTTCTACAATAATGTTTTATAATCTGAACAAACTGAAGTTCAGTATTTAATATAAAAACCTATGGAATATAAATCACACAATGTTTATCTTTCCTTTTATTTCTTCCTTGAACAAAATGCACATATATGTAAGTTTTTTGTAGTTGCATATTTTAATAATTTAAATATGAATATTAATGTTCATATTTTTCTAGGCATACTAGCGATTGACCTTAGATTGGTAACATATGTCAAATTGACTCCTAACACTAGTGGTGATTTACGTCAAATTGACTCCTAGCACTACAACAGTAATGACTTGACATGAAATTGATTTTGCATCAATAGAGGTGATTTGAAGTCAAATAACAAATAATAGCATCTTAATACAAGTAGAATATACCTCCACCTAAGGATACGTCAAATTAACATCATGTAACTATTTGCGATATTGAGTTAATTTGTCTTTAAATCATTATTGATGACAGGAAGTCAATTTGACATAACATTACCATTAGTGCTATGAAAATAGTGATCACCACTTGAAAGTTAAAGTATATCCTATTGAAGCATATTCTCTTAAAACAAATGATAACATCTTTATACAAATAAGATTTTTTCCATAATTGTTTGTTTACTTTGTAAATAACTACAACACACATTATAGCATATCATAAATTTATTATCTACTTTTTGTCTTTTAAACTAATAATTTCAAATAGAACACAATCAAGTTATCAATGAACTATTTCCTCACCAATTTTTCACCGTAAAAAGAGACAATATTTATGAAAGGTAAAGTTCTAGATATAAAGTCATTGTTGATAAATGTGGTAGAAAAAGAGCTTTTCAATAACCATAATGAAAAAAACAAGATGAGTAGAATAGGACAATTAAATCAGTCAAGTAATCCTCAACTGATCAAGTGATAATTTTTTAATGAGTTTGTTTATAGTCTAAAAGAATAAAAAGTGCTACAGAATTTATCCGTGAAATAAACTCATAAGAAAGGGGCCACAAACTTTCTAATCGAAAAGAATAAAATTCTGTGCAGAGTCCACAGTGTTAAAAATAACTGATATTGAACCAGAAAACTCTTGTTTTTGAAACATATTTTTCTGTTGAATAGTATAGTGTCAAAGATAGTGAAATTGCGATGCCAGATTTATTCAGTGTTACTTTATTAACGCTTATTAATATATGTGTTTCTATTTGTGAGAAATTTTTGTGTCATATGTATGCTCGGCAAATTAGCTGAGATAAAAATTCATTGATTCTGCAAATTTATTTTGAATTTTCAAATTCGATTTTCTCGAAAATTAAGGCTCATATGAAAAAAGAATCACCTCCTTAACAGTTGCACCACGATTTCGTAAATATCCTGTATATGTTGTTACGATTTCTGTTTACTGTTTTCTTTTAAATTTGGCTGCTGACAAAAATTTGTGAATATGTACTTTGTGAGCTTTAATTAGTTAATTCTGAATTGTCTTTTTTTCATTATTTAGCAATTGATCTAAATGCGATGAATCTCTACCGAAAACTAAAGAATATGTGTTCAATTTAGTGTTTGAATAAATAGTACTATTATACGTGAAAACAGCTGCCTCTAAGAAATCGTGTCAAAAAGTGTTGGTATCATTCAATAATACATACGTCCTCAAAAAGTCTTTAATTACCATATGTGCCTTTTTTAAACTATTATTAAGTTCTGGGTGGAACGCAGTAGTATACGTTAAATTAACTTTAAACAACCTACATATATAATTTGTTCATTATATTTCCTGTAAAATTCCTTAACCTATGACATTATTCCATAAAGAATTACGAAGATAGGCCTTTGGATTTAGTCTTTTCCTCTTTCAGTGATTTAATTGTTTCATTACCCTCAGAATCTTTGTTAGAATCTAATCTTTTTCATCTACCATTACATATAGACTGCTAAGATTACCAATAGACCAATAGACTGCTATGTTCAAATAGTTAAATACTATCATTCCTCCTACCCATCTTGATATATCAGAGAATTCATAGATATTACCAAATCTAAAAAATTTTCACAGCTTAGTTTTAAACGATATGATTCATCATCAGATTATCTTGCTTTTAGGAATTTTAAATCGTCATATAAAAAACTGCAATGAAAGTATTGGATTAACTATGTAAACTGCATAGTGTCCAATATTCCAATGTTAAATCATTCTGAACCTTAATAAATTGCATGTCAAAATCCAATGTCAAAATCTAATTCGTGGCAGACTGATGTAGATTATAATGGCATAACTTTTAACAATAATGTCTCTATTTTCAATGCTCAGATTTTGTATCCGTTTGTAATGATGATGCAGGATATGCCCATACTTACTGTCTTGATACAAATCTAAACATATCTAAACTTATATTAAGATCGTGTATATTTATAATATAAAGAATTTTGTGGATAATATTCAATAAATTTTTGGCCTCGGTTATCTTTCCTTATAAATGAAAAAAAGATATAGTCTGCCGTATATATAAAAGTGGGGATCCATCAAATATTCAAAGTTATAAACTAATTAATATCCAAAATGTAATATCCAACATTTTTGATAATATTATAGTTAAGAGATTACAATTTATTTTCAAAAACATTATCCTTGAAACCACGTAGTTTTGTATCTGAGCATTCAACAATAACAAACCTTATGTTATACCTAGTATTTGACAAATAATATTGAAAAACGTCTTCAAATCGATGCTATACATACAGACTTCTTTAAAGTGTTTGACTCGGTAAGCTATTCAATATTTCGAGCCAAATTAATTGCTTACAGTTTCACTGGAAATTTGTTACAGTAGCTAAACAGCTTTTTGTCTGACAGAACACAAGTAGTAAAATATGGTGATTTTTTCTCTTGTAATATAGATGTCAAATCTGGTGTACAGGGGGGGCTCACCGTGGGCCTTTAATCTTTAATCTTTCTATAAATGACATTTATACGTGTTTTAAATACTGTAAATTTTTACTTTTCGCGGATGATTTCAAATTGTTTCATGCTATCAATGATCACAGTATTCATTCACTCATACAAGATGATCTCAACCGTCTATATGACTGGTGAAATAAAAATAAATTACATTTAAACGTATCAAAATATTTCGTAATTCGTTTTTAACATAAATACAATATTTCGAAGCACAGCTATATTCTTGGCAACTTTGTATTATTATCTAAGGATAATGCCCGTGATCTTGGAATTCCCTTCTTGTCAAACCTTTCTTTTGACATGCATAAGCACATTCAGCATATAACAGGTGCAGCCTTTACAACTCTGGGCTTTATTAACAGAACTGCCAAGAATATCAAGAATTTTAATACATTATGATATCTGTATTGTACTTTGGTTTGTTTTAAATTAGGATACGGTTCATAAATTTGGTCTCCTTATTTTGGCTGCTATAAGTATGCGTTAGATAAACTTCAGCATAGGTTCTTGCAATTAGCTGCCCGTTATATGGGTATACCTATGGCTATAGCTCATATAGTTCATCTAATCATGACTATACCGAGATGCAAGTCAGACTAAATTTATGGACGCTTGTTACTAACCGTATGAAATTTAATTTGATTTTCGTATACAATGTGCTAAATAGCAACATATTATCCACTGATCTTCTATTTCTATATAGTCTAGTGGTACATAGGTCAACTTCTAGTTGGCACAATATTATCATTCGTCAGCAGGTTCACCATGTTGTTTGCGGCATGTATACATGTATAAATCGCATTATAATTTATGCAAATCGATTTTCCGCACGATTGGATTTTTTTTCGCTGTATATCACCTTTCTAAACAATTTAATTCTGTACTAATTCAGCATTTACCCATCTGTAGATAAATGTATAAATCTTATAAACGAATACAAAGGGGTATCGATCTGTGAATAAATAAATAAATAAATAAAATTACTACCCAAATTTGTTAATATTATTTTTATATAATATTATGTTGTTTGGAATGTCATTTGTAAGAAACCAAATATCTATTAATGTTATTGATATAGTTTCTGCCATTTCATTCGCTAAGGAAATCTCCTTAATGAATTTGCTTAGTTAATTCTGAATGGTAGGGTATATATGTATTATACTTATGTTCTAGCTTACTATGTCATTAGACTTATGTCCTTTACTCGTTAACAAACCTTACAATTATTAATAAATTTTGCTATGTCCGTATATAAACCTTTGATTGTATATCGTTCTAAAATCAAATCAATCGTTGCTTTTATTCCACGGTGTCCTGAAACTAGAGAATAACGTGTATTACGTAAAATTCAAGGTTTTTCGTCTTTGTTTTTTGGTTGCACCAGTGGTTTTGTCACTGAAGTAACTACATCTTCTAAAAAAACTACTTTGAAGAATAAATAAAACTACTATAAGAATATATGTAATAAGATGCAATCTGCTAGTTTAATCTTTACATTAGTAAACTGTTCAATTATGAAACGTAATAAGATGTTTCCTAATAAGTCTCGTGTCGCTCCTTTATGCCATTTCGATTTTACTGTTTTCGCTTCATCTCACAGAACGATCAATTTTTCTGTATCTCTAATGTGTATATTCATAAATATCGAATCCTCAGGTTTGGGATCCGCGATCCTGACACTCTTTATCCACTTGCTCCTGAATGTGTCTACCATCATTACCGGATTTCTTGGTAACGCATACGCGTTAGGGTTCAGGCATCTTTTGGAGTACTAAATCTCGAAATCATGTTCTTCTAAAATCATTTTCCACCTGGCTTTTATTACGGTTGGTTTCTTCAAATTTCTTAACCATCGTAATGGTTAATGATTCGTAATGATCATAAATTTTTCCGTCCATGGTGATATGATCTATATTGTTTCCCACTCCACATAGCCAACACTTCTCTATCTGTGGTTAAATAATTCTGTTCGGTCTTGTTCAAAATTCTACTCGCAAAATTTACTGTCTTTCCTTTACCATTCTCATCCTTTTATGCCAGCATAGCTCCGATTGCTCCACGTGACGTATCAATAGTCCAAATAAACGGCTTGTTGAAGTCTTGGTATGCAAGTACTCGTTCACTCCATAGCGCCCTCTTGAGTTTTCTGAAAGAATCTTTCTAATTCTGTTTACAATCAAACTTCATATCTTTTCATAATAACGTATTTATTGGTTTCTCTATTCGTGGGATAAATCTTCGATAATATCCCGCTATGTCGAGAAATTGAGTTATACTTTTTTTGTTCTTTAGTGTTGGAAATTATTCCGTAGTCTTTGTCTTCTCTGGGTTGCAGGTTGGTTCGTCTGGTTGATTCATCTTTCGTTTCCATTTCCATTTGGCAGGTTGTAATTTTAGTCCTGTATTGCTGAATCGCTAGAAGAACGTCTTCAACTTTTTGCGAGTTTGTTTAGGTTTTCCTCGAAGATGATAACATCATTCAGATAGGCAAAAGATATCGTTTTAATCAGTCTTCTC
Source organism: Eufriesea mexicana (assembly GCF_001483705.2). Classification (NCBI taxonomy): domain Eukaryota; kingdom Metazoa; phylum Arthropoda; class Insecta; order Hymenoptera; family Apidae; genus Eufriesea; species Eufriesea mexicana. Next base: position 152,809 of record NW_016909472.1, read on the forward strand.
AATCCTTGGGTCTCAAGGCTTGCTCTATTATGCGTTAGAATTATGCATTCCTGAAAATCATTTTAAGAGCAAAAATGCTGAAAGGATAATGCAAATGACACCAGGGTCATTTCAACGTATTGACTCTAGATAATCTCGATGTCATTTTCTAGACACTAAGGCCATTAAGGTCATACTAGCGACATGCTAGTGCCGCCAGGCTCTCTTAAAGTTATCGGAAGACCATATAACACAATTTCTATAAGCATCTTTTAAACCGAATGGCATCCTTAGTTTACTTTACATTAAAATATCCAGCAGGTTTGCTAAAAGTTGTCTTTTCTTTATCCTTTTTTTTTTTTTCGTTACTGTTTTTTAAAAGCCACTAGCTAAATCGAATATTTGGAAACGGATATGCATTATGTAACGTCTTTTCGTTGAGACTCCTGAAATCTACAACTACTCTCCATTTATCCTTCCTATTCGTACTTATATTCTTTGAAGCAACCTATAATGGCGAGTTATACGGCGATATTGAATCTTGGATTATACCCTTTACTTTTATTTCCTTTACTTGTTCTGTAATAATATATAAATATATCATGGCGGATACAGAAATTGTTTCGAATGTACGAGTTTATTATTTGTAGATTGTGAATTTTTATGTCAATAAAATATGTCAAAATATACAAGTGATATGTGTGAACTATGTATGAAGAATATGTTAACATATAGGAGAATATTCAAGATATACTTGAAATATGTTCTTCATCACTCATAACAATCAGCTTTTGTGCCCTCTCAACCAGAAAGTATACTAGATTCTACTGACACAGAAAGGGCTTTGATCAATTTATACAATTCATGGTAAGTATTTAAAAGTTTCAAAAAAAAGGATAATATCTTCCATCAATAAATAGGTTACTGAGCCTACTAGTCTATACAATAGATTTGCTAAGCTAACTCCAAACAATAACGAAAATAAAAATTCAAACTTAATTGGAAAACATGAATCAAAAGAGGACCGATATAACTCTAAATCATGGACAATAACACTATCAAAATCAGCTGCATCAATTTGGACATTTGCAGACTGCTCGTTAAATTTATGAAAACAAAATTATTCATTATACTTACAAACCAAAGAAATGCCGATCTTACAGGATCATAATAATACACATGCACCACTCATTTGACACTCAAATCATTAAAGAAGAACTGTCAAAACTCGTCCATTACCAGAAAATAACAAGGAAATTTGTAAGCTATAAAAGTTACCGAATTGTATAATTCAAATAGAACCTTGTTTTATGTATAATAGCTCAGATAATCGAAAGGTAGAGAGGAATAAAAGCGTTAAAAACAAAAATCTATAATAATTTAATAAATAAGGCATTGTTGTATGACTAAAATTTATAATAGCTTAAAAGTTTATTAAATATAATGACAATCTAATAATGATCAAATACTCATACAAGGATGCAGGATGGTATTCAAGTTGTAAAATGTCAAGTTGTAAAATCCTAATTGTAAAATGATATTCTGCGAACAATAAAGTGAAAATATCTTCTCAAGTAATCAATTTTCGATCTAACTACCCTGGTAACCTTTTGTAGGAAATAAAGGGAGGCATCTAATGCTGCACAACAAAGGTATAGTTTTATTAACAAAAAATATAAATGAATACGTTGTCAACAAACAAAAATGATGCTAGTCACTTTTGTTTTTTAGTTAACAAGTTTAGCTAAGAATTATTTATTTTTGCTTATCTAGAAAGTTTTTCAAGATAAGTTTCATTAATCTTTTTCTTTATATTAACTGTCAAGATATGTTATCTATGGAAATACGATTAGTTATAAGATCGAGTTTCAAAATACTATATTTAGTTATTTATAAATATCATTTTCACGCTGCAATTGTTAAGTTAATGCAAAAAATAACTGGAAATGATAATATGAACTAGACTAGTCTATATTACAGCCACACTTATTTCGTGTTCTTTAGAATACTAAACGAAACAGTGATTTCTTATTTCCGACTATTGCCAAAATTCATAAGTCTTGTATTTGATATTAAATTTATATTCAATTGTACAAGAAAATTATAATTTCTTTCAAAAAATTCACACCATTATTAATTTTTTATCGTCTTCATTTTTGTCATAATTCTCACATTTTTTAATACTTTTTGGTTTAAATAATTTTTAAATTTACATATGATTTCTATAAATATGAAGAAAAATAAAAAGTCGATGAAAACGTCAACTATCTGTCATGCTTTTTTACCTCTTCAATTCTGATTTATATTATCATCCCATTTTTTTTAACCAAGTTTTAGACAATGTTTCTCAAAAATAATATATCTTCGAAATGGTTGAATTTTCTAGCTAGAAAGCTATAATTATGTTATCTCAGATCTACAAACTACTACTTTTATCTTTTACCGATGTAATTTTTACAGTTTTAATGTTTCCTTCGAAAATAAAACAATGGTCCACATTTTCATCTTCTCCCGTACAATTTTTGTATATAATTCACCAGAAAATGCAATATCCTACTATGAAATATTCAATTTTGATTTTGAATCTCAAACATTTTGATAGTATATCGAGGCACAACTTATCAGTGTTTAGCTAACATTATTGGATTTCGTAGAATTTATTGTCACGATCTGGGTTACGATTACCGGGTACGGCGGCCACGGATGCACGCGACCCGTTCGTGAAGCCTAAATTTTCTTCGCCTTTAGACCCACGTTGCACGTACATCAACGTCTGGTCGGGGACCACGGGTTCTAATCGCGTGAGTCTGCGTCGTGTTTACAGGATTGTCGGCTGGGCCGATACTCATAAGGTTGTCGGAAGTATTGGAGGGCGCTCCGGGTTAGTGAGGGTGCTTCGAAGGTGTTGCGTAGTTCCTCTTGAGGTCCGGGTTCGGTGTTGGATGGTTCCCCAGAGATCCGGATTTCGGGCGTTCTTAATCGTCAAATTCACTTTTCAGGCTTTGCTTTTAAATAGTGGAGATTTATTCTTGCTTATGGTACAAAATCACTATGGTTTAACAACTTAATAACTGGACGACTTAATGACTTAACTGACTTAAAGCCTAAGGTCGATTTCACGACAACTGAACGATTTGCAACCAATTAGTGGTGCCCCGTCCGTGGACCGATATATATATTCGTGATACCCTTGTGGTGAGTGTTCCGATAATGCCCGAGACTCCGCATAGAAAGGGTGCGATAAAGGTGATCCGGCATTATCGCTCATGGGAACCGGGTCCGCGCTTCGTTCAGCGGACGCAATGTTTTCTTAACCTAGGGTGGTCTGGGCGCGGGGAATGACGTCTCGCGGGGAATGAATCGGGTCCGTGACGTTTCTCATTTTAAGGTGGTCGGTGAGCGCGAGGATGCCAACGTTACTATTCTTGATATACTGTTTATATGGCAAATAGTTTTGTAATATCATCCCATGCATGCAATTGACTTAATTCCGTTACAAATTTCTTTAAATGATTGCACTGCTTAATAATCTTATCATCTAGGGAAGATGAACTGGTCCTTTATATTTCAACTTATTTTTTTTTAATTTTTCAACACATCTTGTTGAAAGTCAAAAGTTATTCTCAACGATCTATTTTCATTGTCTCGGACTGCACGTAATCGTATGACTTTAGAAAATATTCTTTCCAGAACGTCTTTCTGCACTGAGTATTTGGTAGTGGTGACTGCATACTTCTCCTCTCAGAGTTGTAATTCTTTAATGGTTTTCTTAACTAATAAGGTAGTGATCAGTGAAGGTGAAATATACCGTCTTTCCTTGCTTCGTTTTACTTTGTAATTATTAATATTTGCATTTTGAACTGGAATTTGCAAATCACGACATCGCATAGTCAGGGACAAGCCGTAACAATATAATAATGAAACAACACAACAGAGCCAGCAGAAAATGACTTTGTTTCACGTTCTATGGATTTACGAACAATAGAGTATCTATTCCTGTTTCAATTGTGGTATCAAAATTTCATATTCAAATTGAATATGCCAAATGTAGTGGAAAAATATATTAATAAATGGAACTTTGGCGGCCTAATGTGAAAAATATATGTTAATGCAATTAATATATAATTCATAAATATAAATTCATAGAAGCCATACTCTTTACCTTATCAAATCGTTTCAATAATAATATCGACTTTTTAACAGTTTCATTTTCTCTTTCAAGCGTTCGCTATCATCCGTATACGAAACCATCTTTAACATTGTTTTTTATTTTTTTTCCTTCTTTGTTTGTCGTTATGACGATAATAAATATACCAATTTATATTATTTAAACGTGTTTATTGTTTCCTCTTATCTTTTAAAATACATAATTTTTCTATCAAATGTCATAATTTAAGTAGGTAAAACCAAAAATGTTCGAAAATAATTTCGTACCCTATAGTTAAGGACTACTCTAGTCACCGCGCAATAACGCATAACCTTAGTCACACTCTATAGTGTCATATGATTTCCTTAATAACATGATTGGTAAATAGTGACTGAAAAGAATTGTGAATACGTATACAGCGCTGCAGTAAAGTATCGATGGTTATGTAATTTTATTAAGATACTATTGAATTATGTTATAACGATTTTCATCCCCTATGCCTACTGCTATTATTAGATATTAAAATAAGTAAATAACCAGAACTAATTTATTACCAATTTATTACCAATTTACAGTTACAAAATCATATGTATAAATACAATGCATCGTCAATAAGTAAACTATCAATTAAATTTTCGAGTATTTTAATCTTTAAATTTCATTATTTACTACATCATGCATATTTCTTTTTCAGTTTAGATTTACCCAACTTTTTATAGCGTGCTTCATTCATACGAGACATTAACATGTACATAAATGGTAGACAAAATATTAATAAGTATATCTTTAAAAATGATGGAAAATGAAATGCAAAATTCCACGAATTTGGTAAATAAATAGTAAACTTTTGTGACTCCTCAAAATACGGAATATTTCTTAATATTATAATTCCTTCGCAAAGAAAACCTAATGGATATAAAGGCATCCATATTGTATACCTTAACCATGTTAAAAATGAAATCTCTACTTTAAGTAATTGCGTGATGTAATAAGGATATCTAAATACCTCTACTGTACTCCAAACCAGAAAAAGATAAAAAATGACTGGTTTTGTTTGCATACGTGGTTCGGCTTCAATCAAACAAAATAAAATGAATGCTCTACCCCCTACTTGAACAAATGTCAGAAGTGTACTACTTTTAGTGTAACCAAATAATGAATGCATAACTTCTAAGAATTGTATAAGTTGTATAAACTTCATTGCATTTCCAACAGCTGTATATGTTTCTTTCATAGAAGCTACAATTAAAAATTTAATAATAAATTGTTAAATATATCAATTTAGGTACTATTAAAGTTATATAACTGATCTTAAATTGATTATACAATTACTAACCTGGCCCATCTCGTGAATACATAATTCCCATTACAGTAAGGATGTAGATAAAACCAACAAATTGACAAAGATTATAAATAATTAAATATACCTTCTTGAAATCTTCTGTATAGTGAATAATAATAAATTAATATTAAAATTGATTGTATAGGTTAAAACATGTTTTAATAAAATATACCTTTTCTGTAACCAAATTCTTCTTTATGAAGTTTGTCATACATGTCAGGATAATCACTGCATACATCCCGCTTCTCATCTTCATTATCATCTAAATCTTCACTTGTCCATTTATCAAAATCTATTTTTAACCATGAAGGCTTTTGTGGTTGACTGGTTAATCTTGGCCACCAAGCAGGACATTTTTTTCCCAATGTAAAATCAACTTGCCGAGCTGTTACTTTATAATCACTTTTCTGTAATAATCAATTGCTTGTATTACTTCTATTCTCCATATATAAAGATGACCCGCTTTTATTTAAAGAAATTTAAGTTTTTAGAAATGGTAATGAATAGTGTCATATTATAAAAGAGAAAGTATCATTAACTCGTATAACTTATACTAACTCAGAAAATGTAGTCCAAATAAAATGTCACAAATTATGCTTTCCAAAATTCCTAAAGATTCAACTTCAACTTCAATTGAATAGAATTGCAGTCATCCTCTTTTCTTTTCATGAAATAGCATATTAATTTGAGAATTGTGAATATTGATTAATTGAATTACTCTTATCAAATCTAATAACTCTTAGAAAAACATAACATTGTGTAACATTATAAAACATTTTGTGTAATTGACAAAGAACATGTTCTTCAGAAGAAACTTTGAAGATAAAGCTAGTTTGTTGGTCACGCAAAGGAGTATAATTGAAGCAGTCTACTAATAGTAGACTGTTTAAAAAAAATTTATGTGTTATCTTTGATACAAACAGAGAAAAGTCTTTTAACATTTTAGTTCAAATGTCCTAAAAAAAGATATGAAAATATGATTTCATAAACTAAATTGTATCTGAGACTTTTGGGTATAAAAATCTTAAAAATGAATCAAGAAGTGACTACATATACAGAATATCTATATATATAAAAATAAATCGAAAATATAATATGCATAAAACGAATATAATAAATTCATAAGATGTTTCGTTTTTGAGAGAAAATTAAATCCAAAAACTCTATTTTTTTTTTCATTTTCAATATTTTCCTTTATCTAACGCGGTGAAGACAACGCGAATTCATGTCAATCGTGGCCTTCATGAAAAGCAGCTTTATGCTAATTCATATTACGTATTGCAATCAATTACATATCGCAATAGCGGATAAAAAAATTGTAAACAGTTGTTCAATTACCAGCACTGATTACAAACAATTATTGGATGTTTAGAGCGTAGAATAATCTAATTTGATTTGTTTAGTATATTCGCATAAATATCATCATAAATATATTATAATAATATATTAATGTTCTATAGCTTGTAAAATTCTATTTAATTTTTAGCGATAAATAAATAACTATCATTGAAAATTTATAATCTATACGTATACGATGATTTGTATCAATTTCCTTTCGAACCACCAAATTAACTGTACTTGATAAACATCGATAACCACAACGCATGTTATTGATGTGCAGATTTGTCTTATCCAATATTACCTTTTAAATTCTCAGGGATTTACAAGTATTACTAAATTAAAACTTATTTAAGAAAAATGTCAATAAGAACTCAACTACTAACAAATCACCAAAACTACAAAAATAATATTTATATATTTTTCATTTTATTGTTACAAGATAATTTTAATGAAGTCTTCAAAAACGATTTGAAATGTTTCATGTACGAGTATATGACCTGAAGTGACTAGCTGAAAACGGCAATAATCTATTTTAAAAACGCTGTCTTTTAATTTTTAATTTGTATTACTACAATACTGAGTACAAAACAACATTGAAAACAATACTGTATATAATATTAAGCTTTTACATTCGACGATGTTTTCGCTACAGAATAGTAGAAATTCAAAGATTTTCTGTTATAAATATCGTCATAAAGACGATATTTTTAGAACAGTAAATAAAAAATCGTACAACAATTAACACGTAGAATTATTCAATTTCAATACCTCGTACACTATTACATTATCTTAAATTTAATATGTTAACTAATATCGATCTTTAACATTTTATTAAATGGTGACTGAATATCGCCGCCCGAGTGCAAAGAATAAAAATGGAAAGTGAAAAAAATTTGCATTTCCAATTTCCGTTCTTCCGCAAATCTGCAAAATCCTATAATAAAAAATATAGCAACAATAAACCCACACAGTTATCGAATATATTATATCTCTTAAATTTTCTCAATGTTTCCAAAACTGTCAATAATACCAAAAAGTGTTACAGAAAAATTTGTCGGTAAGTTTGTTAAAAAAATTCTATATTCTAACACTAATAAAAAGTATATACTGGAGGGACTTGAAAAAATAATGTACTTTTGCTATTTTTCTTTTTTGTGCAAAAAAGGAAATCTGAAAATCTGCAGAATACACGAACCAATCGCAATGATTTTGAAGTATGTTATAAAGGACGAAATCCTGAACAATTTTTATTTGAACAATAATTGCCGTTCGATCTTACTTTTCAAGATGTTGGCATCGCTACTGCATTGAACTCTACCTGTACGCCTGTGTTAATGACACAAGGTCTGGAGGAATCCACCGCTCGTCTAGTGTGTATAATAGGTGGATAAATATTAACTTTCGTGGCCATTCACTATATTTATATTTGCATGTGTATTCAAAGTAAATAACAATCGGACCATAGATGGATTATTATCGTATATAGACACCGCAGTAATGATCAGTCAATGACTTATCGTTTGTCTCTTGTTGATAATCAAGGAACAATAGTATATTATCGAAATATCCGAAGTATGCTACGTGTTATTGATAGACTAGCTGGAAATTATTCTGTAACTCGAAAAATATATTCGGTATGGAATAAGAGAAAATCGTTATGTGCAGTATATGTACTAAATTCGTGAGATTTGCAACGATTGAATCAACAGTTCAGTGATTAAGAGGCAATATTACGTTACCCATCGGGGAGGCGAAACAACCCCCGAATCCATTACTATCGAAAACAAATTATTGCTCTTGCTGGTGCTTATTCATTAATTGGTCTACGTGGTACTGCTCATCGAATAGGTGTAAATCACACAACAGTGTGACGAATACTTTGTGAAGAAGACTTGCGACCTTACCGAATTCACCAGATTTAGGTACTCAAGCCAAATAATCGTACTATACGATGACATTTTTGCGATGAATAATAAATAAATTACAATATCGACGAGATTTCTTAAAGAATGTGATATTTACAGGCAAAAGCAAATTATCGATCAGTAGTGTAGAAATCCCGAACGAGACTCCAAAATAATGTAAGAATCTCGGACGAGATCCCAAAGATTTGTAGGATCAAGGTGAAAGGGGGTAAGGGGAAGTGCTAAAGATGAAGTCACTGCTAGCGAATCTCTGATAAGTCTTCACTAGGCGACTACGGCTGACTCTTTCTGACTCTGAGACGGACAACTCGCAATAACGAACTCTCAACTAACTTTCAACTGATAATGATAATCAACTAACTAACTCTTAACGAACAACTCTTGCTTGACAACTAACTCGCAACCAACTAACTCTTAACCGACTAACTCCTCTGTCTTCTAGGACGGGCTGTTTTAACCACTTGCGCTACAATTTAACTTTCGGTTGCCGTGTCGCGCTCTACAATATAACATGCGGTAAGGCGTTACATTGACGTGGTATACACGTCGCTGGCGGCTTTGGAATAAAAGCATCTCGACGTGCGTGGCACGTCTTTATAGCGCAAGTGGTTAAAGCCCGTCCAGAAGACAAGCGCCTCCCCAAAAGAGGAGAAACTCCCTCCGTCAAGATCAAGGAAGGAGTTAGCCCCCCTGAAGGATCACCCTCGCGGGGACCCTACCCGAGAGATGACCGCGACCGCGTCACCCTCGGTTTATGCCGGGAAAAACCGGTGTTGTGCGAGGCCACCTCACGTGGCCTGACCCCGATATCTCTTATGGTCCATCTGGCAGCCAGATCATAAGTGCCGAAGCCAAATAGCCTGAATAGGCTTGTCAACGATGCCTCATGTCCGGTGATCCGATGCAACATAGAAATTTGACTAGCAAATAAATGAACAAATAAACACCAAGGCACGTACTGTTCGGCATTTAGGATTTGGCTATTGAAAGACTGTAACGGATCTTCCTGTACTTAAATCTATATCTATTTCCTAAACTATCCTACAGTAGCATCTTAAATTAACAAAATGCAAAGATTTGGGCTTTGGGCATGCAATGGATCGGAAGTATGATCAGGGACATTTCACCATAATAGTATGGGTAGGAATGATTGGAAATCATATTATTGAACCCATTTATTTGTTATCATTAACAAGTGCAATATATCTGCAATTTCTACAAACTCGCCTCTTGAATGAACTTATAAGGAGAGTGCAAGTCCTTCGGGTCACTGATTTAGTTGAAACTTTGCAAGTTTGTAAATTTCGTCATACAGTTCAAGAATATATACAGTGCTGGACAAAAGTATTGGCACAGCATGGTCGTTGTGGTACAAGTGCTTATAACTACTAAATAAATTGATTTGAAGGAAAAACTTTTTGACATATTGTAGTTTTATTACATAGTAGAAACAATAATATAAATACATTGATTCACGAAACAATAACAAAAATGTATCTATTGAACATTTTATGGGTGAACAAAAGTATTGGCACACTCGAATAAAAACGTTTAAAAATGACTTGAAATTAAATATTAATATTTATTTGGCCCTCCTTTCCTTTTAAGAACTTTCTTTAATCGTTTGGGCATTGAATCAATTTACTTTTTTGTAAAATCTGACTCAATTTTATTTCATTCTTGTAAAAGAACATTTTTCCAGTCTGCTTTGCTTGTTATACGATGTTTTCGAATACTTTTTTCCAATTCATTCCAGACATGTTCGATAGGATTCATGTCTGGACTCTGGGGTGGTGTATTTAGGGAATGAGAAGTATTATAAATGATTCAATGGCGTACGATGTAAGCGGTGTGCTTTGGATCGCGGCCTCGCTGGAAACAGAAATTCCGCGGGAGATTTAATTTTTCCGCAGTTTTGAATAAATTTTGTTTCAATATATTCAAATATGTGTATTTGTCCATAATATTATCTATAAAAATTAATTCGCCAACCCCAGATACTGTCATAGAACCCCACACCATAACTCCACCACCTCCACGTTTTACACTCGATTGTAAATTTCGTAGATCCAATTCGGTATTTGGTTTTCTCCAAACTAATATTCTACCATCGGATTTAAATATGTCAAATTTGCTTTCATCTGAAAACAGTATGTTACTCCAAAATATTGAATCCTTCGTAATAAATTTTTTGGCAAATTCAACCCTCATCTTTCGATTTTTTCCCGATATGTATGGTTTTCTTCGCGCAACACACGCAGAATATTCAGCAGTTTTTAATACCCTTCGCAAAGTTTTCGAACTTACTTCTTTTTGACACTCTTGTTTTAATATCATTCTGAGCTTCGAGGAGTTTAATTTAGGATTTTTCTTTACTTCGTTTACAATTTTACGTTTTTCTCTAACAAATAACTTGGGAGAACGACCACTTCGATTCGCAGTGTCAAAATCTGATTGATTTATAAATCGTTTTATAATGCTTCTAATAGTAAAACGACTTTTGTTAACAATTTGCGATATTTCGCTATAAGATTTTCACATTTTATACAAATTTAGTATTATTTCTCTATCTTCACTTGTCATTTCTTTCGCTTTTCTAGACATTATTACTTTTTCTTACTTTCCCTGTTGCTAAACGACTGAAATTTAGGATGATTGTTGTTAAAAGTGACAATCGGGGTGTCACCTAACTAGATTTTAAAATGACGATGAGAAATTTTTCAAACAAATGCAGATATACTACATTTAGCATTGTGTGCCAATACTTTTGTCCACCCATAAAATGTTCAATAAATACATTTTTGTTACTGTTTCGTGAATCAATGTATTCATATTATTGCTTCCACTATGTAATAAAACTAGAATAGATAACAAATGAATATTTCAAAAAGTTTTTCCTTCAAATATGTTTATTCAATATGTAATATGTTTAGTAGTTATAAGCACTTGTACCACAACAACCATGCTGTGCCAATACTTTTGTCCACCACTGTATATACATTATAGGGGCAACTACTCAATGGTTTTTGAGATATTTACGATTAAAGTTTTATTACTTCTGTAATTACAGATTTATTTTCAATAGTTTTCAAGTGGTGTTGTGACTTCATAACGACACCCGAAAATTCCTATGATGCAGATCCAGGGTTTGATTCCCATCTCTCGTTGATTTTTTTTCTTCAATCTATTTTCTATTTTGTATTTATTTTTTACGATTTCTTATTTTAGTATATATTTGCTACAAAAGATTTTCGAAAATTCTCGGCCGCTTTTGTTATATCATAGAAATCTTCAGACTTTGAATGAAATGTATTTTGGACCTTCCTCTGTCTATTGTGATGTTTGCTTTTAAAATACGAAACCCACCGAAGAGAAGCTTGAAATTTGAAATGATCCGACTGATATTGAATATTTGAAATAATTTTTGCTCCGGTGTAGTCAGAAAGTTTGTCAGAATGTAATTAATACTTATATGAGCGATAGGTTTTGTATTTCCTGTATGTAATGATTATTTATATTTTTGTGTTCTTTCTGTAGTAAATAAGATTGCTATAGAAAACTGTTTTCCTTGCATTGTATTCTTACTATTTTGTAACAAATATATAGTAACATAAGAAATTGTAAAAAATAAATTTTTTTAAAAATGAATACAAAATAAAAAATAAAAACTGAAGACAGGAATCGAATGCCGGATCTGCATCATAGGAATTTTCGGGTGTCGCTATTAGACTACAACGCCACTTAAAAACTATTGGAAATAAATTTGTAGTTATAGAAGTAATAAAACTTTAAAATTTTAATCGTAAATATCTCAAAAACTATTGAGTAGTTACCCCTATAATGATATATATTCTTGAACTGCGTGACGAAATCTATAAATCTGCAAAGTTTCAACTAAATCGGTGACCCGAAGGACTTGCACTCTCCTTGTTAGACAAATTATATCACGATACAGAGGTCACTCTATTTATTCCATGCATGATAGTGCTCCTTACATCCGACCGGCCCCCTAATTTTTTGGCGAAATGTTTAGAACTCGATGGATAGGATACAGATCTGCTCCACACGTGGCCTGCTTGTTCGCCGGATTTGACAAAACTTGATTTTTTTTTGCGGGCGGGGGGAGGGGGGAGGGCGAAAGCAGTTAAAAACTCATTTATCAGACAACTATCAAAATTAGAAATACACAACAATTAAAGCATAAAATCGAAGAAGCATCTCAACATCTGCGTTCTGTTCCAAATATTAGCCCAAGATGAAGAAGAAATATTGAAACGAAGTTGAGAAATTGCCTCGACCAAAATGGTGGTCATATCAAAATTGATGTAGAAGTCTAACTTTTGTGGCTGCTCAATCAAAACAGTGCTACATTGCAAATTCATAGAAGAAACAGGAGACAAAGAAATCATTGAGGTAAAAAAAACATCAAAAATCTTCTTTTAACAAAATTATTTTTTCTCATATTTTTACATCATACTTGGCTCAATTGTAAACGACCGATAACATTGAAACGCAAAGAAATCCAATAGTATCAAACCTGCCGAGTGCGAAAAAGTGTGAAACAGGTCTACGCCTTACCCACCGAATTGAAAGAACATTATCGTACAAGAAGTAAACGTAGTGGCATCAGAGAATGTCGTGGTAGAATTTGAAGAATTTTACTCAAAAGAAATCTGTAAAAATCACAGACATGCACCGATTAATGTGATTTTTAAGTAATGAGATATCCAGCAATTTCTGTCTATATATTGATGACGAAATATCTATGATTAAACATTGGTTGCGGATTTCTGTGAATCCGAATTTTGTTAATTCAGGATAGAAAAAGCTAATACTGTAAGTCTCTGTCGGTAATTTGCACACCGCTAAGAAATTCGACGCGTGATACGGTCTATATTCCTGAATTGTGTATGTAAGATCACGAATTATTTTTCGCATTGTCGTATGACAAATTGAAAGCGTATGACTGATTCTTAATAAACGATTTATTCTATATTAAATCATTAATAAATAAGCAAGAACGATAGCAATAAACAGTTTGTTTTTATGGTTGCTCTGCTTGTCGATAATAAGTAAGATGACGTGATATTATTTCTTGAAAACTGAACTGTGAATCAAGACGCTGAAAATCATAACGATTTGGAGCATCTGCTTTTTCGATATCCCAAATTGAACTACTATATATTTCTCGTGGTAAATTACAATTTTTCGGTGGTTCGTCAAAGTATATTTTTTATGTAAACAATAAAAATATGATAATAAAGTGAATTTAAAATAAACCAAATTTTAACATCATTTTCCAAGATAACGATCGGGTTCCGATCTGTAGTTCTTCAAGTAATATTGTCTCTCTCAATGAGCAGAAGATTATGCAAACATTTAAAAAATTGACCTAGAAAAACTAAAAAAAAAAATACATCCTTCAGATTGAAAATAAAAATGTACTCAATCTGTCATTAATCTATTAATCCATTTTAACATTTCTCTTCTGTTGACATGTTTGAAAGACATTTTTTTAAGTCGCGTGAATATTCTTTTTGATATATTTTATTCTTTAATATTAGAATTACCAAATTAGTTAAAATCTGTACTTTTAGTCTTTTTATTTTGACATTTACTGAAAATGTACAGCTGTTTTTGATAAAATTAATGTTGACTTTTATTCAGATAGAAATATAGTTGTATATACTTATTTATTTTTATCATACCACTTTAATTTGTATCATCTGTTTATATTCTACTTAACACTAGGAAGACTGAAACTTAGTATATACCTATATTGCCCAAAAGCAGTCAAAATGACTGCATTGTGAAAGAATAACTAATATGTAAAGAAATTTATTTAAAATTAATTTTTAATATTTTTTTATATTATTTACAGTTATATAACAGGTTATTAGTAAATATTAACAATAAAAAAAATAATTTATGCATTATTATTCGTCCAAGAACTGGTTCTAGGCACTACGTGCGGTCGTTCTCTCGTTGATGCCCGCTCTCGATCGTCATGGAACGATCGAGAGCTATCGCGAACACAAAGTCGCCGCTATCAAAGTCGCCGATCGTCGGGGATCGGGTAACGGCGACGGCTCTCTTACAATAATAAGTCATTTGATTATTTTAAATTTCCCAAGCAGTCAAAACGACTGCTTTTGGGCAATATAGGTATAACATACACACATATATATATACCGGAAATGAAGGAGAGGGGAGGTAACTGCAATTATGAATAAACGCATTTATATGTTGTATCTAGTGTTGTATCTAGTGCAATCTAGTGTTAAGCATATATTACATGTTGCCATTTTTAGTGTTAAATATCTTTACAAAAAATCTGATAGTATCAAATTTTATAATCATAGTTGAAATTTAATATATACACTTCAATCGATCCAACAATCAAATTACCTAACTGCTGAACGGATGTCTTTTAGAAAATTTTCAGAAATTCAATACATAAAGTAACAAGTTTTTAGTATAAATAGTTAAATTTCTTCAAAATTTAAAAATATAAACTATTCTTCCATATAACTTTCATATATTTATCAGCAAGAAAAGTAATAACATTAAATTATGTCTCATTTGAAACTATTCGACCTACATATATCAGACAATATTTTTTAGTATCATTAAAAGTTTTAGCAGTATTTTAAATAACCAGAAATATTTAAATGATCTATCGAGTATATTTATGACTTAGTATTTAATTAATTTCCATAGTATTTAATATTTAGTTTCTTTTCAATTTTTAAGGCAGTATGATCCATAGGTTTTATGATTTGTTATATCTACATCATCCACTAACATCATCACTAATTATCATGTGGATAATACTATAATAACTTTTGGAATTGGAAAACCACCAAGTTCACATTTTGCTTTTCCAAAAATAAAAGATATGACAATTTCACCAATCGTATACAGAGCAGAAAGACTTTCAATTAAATTTCCATCAATAGAAATTATCATTGTGAATAATATATCACTGGTCACCAGAATCAATCCAATTCAACTATCTTTTCAAATAAGTTAGTTTTCTTTTTAGTTCAGTATAAACCAGTCATTTGATATTAAAATATTACTGAAAAATTTATCCTACTTCATAATTTCTATAACTTTTATACATCAACCAATAAAACTTATATGATTGACACAAAACATTATTCAAAAGTTATTGTATACCATGTGTATAAATATGACAAATTCATTTAATTCAAAACATTTTATTTCTAATTGATGAATGGTACAACACTAAATGGAGAATGATATATCAACAAAGATGGTAAAAACAGAATTGTATACAGTAATAATGAAGCATTTGAGTAAGGCAATGAGTAAAATCAAAGATTTGATTGCACAATGTACAATTATAAAATACTACACATTAAACTTTAGTATGAAAAATGTAAAAGACTAAATTAAATTAAAAATTAAAATTATTCTGCAACCTTAGCTTCCAAGAGTAAATAAGCAATTCCAAACAAAATAACATTAAAACAGTTTTATTCATTAGGAAATAAACTTAATTTAAATTTATAATTCAAAGAAAAATACATAATTGTCTAACAAAAATAGATGGACCAAAATAATAATAAAGGAGTACAGTTAAACATAAGAAATTCAATATATTAACTACATTATTCAAGGAGACTTTATTAAACAATCCATTCAATCATTCAAGATGAATTTTTCCTACGTATGTTCTGTTTTAAACAGCTTGATTATCTATTTACTAACAAGATCGAGGAAGTGTATTACCAATATTTTGTTGGTTTCAGGAAATAAAAAAATATTAGATAATAAAAAAAGAATCTGAAGAATCAACAAGCTAAATATTTATAAATTAAGTATACGTGTATCCATTGCTTGAAATCTCGCTTCATAGTATTAGATAGTATATTGTTAAAAACTCACTTTACCTTATCATCTCTTTACTTCAATTTTAAAGATATGTTACTATTTAAAAATCATCATCGATTACATGTATCAAAATTAAAAATTCATTAAATTTTAAATAGTAGTATTATAATTAATGAATAACACATTATTAATTAAATTAATGTTATATTCACTTACCTGTTCTGTATATTCCATTTTATGTAATAAATATTTAGTTGTAACAATCATCCATCCCTTGTATAGGATGGCCTATGTAACTGGAAATAGTTCAATTTACAAAACCGATTTTAATCGTTTTGAATTCAAAATTTGTAGGTTTCTGGCACTTATAAATGAACATTAAAATTAAACTCTATTCATCTTCCAAAGGAAATGAAATAGGATTGACTTAAAAATTTTGTATAACACTCTAATAAAATGAATAATTCATGTAATTTGTGATGTTGCAATTAATTTTGTAATTAAAAAACAAATAATTATTAGTTAAAATATTTTATTTTAAAATATTTATTTAAAAAGAAAAAATTTAAAGTCCAACATAAGGTGATATTATGGAGTTCGATTTTGAAAAATTCCATCGCCTACATAATAATTACAAATAATCATTGATTGTATATGAATTATATCTTGTAAGGAAACGTATAAAAGCAATAACATATTTCTCTTACAAGCATGTTCCCACAATTATGACTGCATAAAATGAAAAAACTATCAATTATCTTTTGATTCATTTACTACAAGTTACTATCGATACATTACTATTAAATTCTGTTTTGTCTTTTGGATATTTAATTAAGTTTTAATTTTTGTAAACTGAATAACGCTTAACCTCACTAACCTCAACAAATACCTTAAACTATCATCTCAGCAGTCAAAATATTTGTAAATATTTTTGATGTAATTGATACGTGAGTTTAAAAAAATTCGTTTCCATTAATCCATCAAAATTCTGTCGTAACAAATTTTTACCGGTTCTTACAATATCAAGAAAAAATAAGACAAAATTAGAAATAAATATATTTTCCATGTAACATTAATGATTTTTCTGGAAATCTTGCAATAATGTTGCTCTGATCAAGAAGTGGAATTATTAAAGTACATCTAAGAATTCAAAAATTATTAAAAGTATCTGTCGATTTTATCTACTCACAAAAAAAAAAGAAATCAAAGTAACGATTTACTTGTAAATTCCGGCTTCCCGTGAGTTCAACTTGATCAATATAGCTGCCCACCATCAATTATGAGTATCTTTATCAGAGGCTCTGACAATATATCTAACACAGATGTACAAAATTTGATATATATATGTATCTCTACGGGATTGTAAACGAATTAAAAATATTTCGTATTGCACAAGAAAAACTGAATGAAAACGTAGCTTTCCTTCTTTCTGAAAACATAGTTAGAAGCATTGACAATCGATCTCTAATGACAAACAGAGTCATTTATGATGAAAATGTACACATATTAAAAGTGAATGCGATTTCTAAAGATAATTCTGTTGAAAAACATCGAGAAAAATCTAGCGATAATTCTATTGTAATTTACGAAAAAATATTCTTTTGAACGGATCAGTTTATCAAGTGAAATCATTTGTACTATTGAAGTCTTATGTAAACACGACGTAAAATGCGAAAACAACAATGATTATTGCTTCTATTGATAAAATATCAACTAAGCAATTAATACCAAACAACTGTTCAAACAAGTAATGATAATCCTAAAATTCAAAGGACTTCAAAAGCCAAAAGAAACAAACAGAATCTGCACTATATATGGAAACTTATAATCTGTATTAGTCAAAAGCTATGAATGAACAGAAAAATTCCTATTAGACACCAAATTCCTAAAGCGCCTAAATTAAATCTTCCCAAATTCACAATAAAACCATGTTTTTTTCTTAAGAAAAAGCTTCTTAATTAATATTATAAATTCACATGTCAAAGGAATTTCTTAAATTCAACAGATTAAAAATCATAATTTCATATAATTACAAGTAAAATTAATCTACTCTTGAAATATATACATAAATACACAATACCTAACAATGACAAATCATTCATTACAAAGATCACTGTACATTCTATCTTGCTTTAAAATTATCTTGACAATTTTCCCAACATATTTTAATAAAAACATATTAAGTGAAAAATATTGTTATCTTGAAAGAAATGAATCAAAATTCAAAAAAGAAAATCCAGAAACAATCACATTTTAGTTGCTAATAACATTGATGAATATCTAAAGTTCACTAATCTACTAACTTTTGTTTTGTTAATAGAAATTATTCGCTTGCACAATAAACAAAAGTTCATGACCTTAATTTTTGGATTCAAAAACAGCATGGATCAACAAGAATGAATCACATCAAACTAGTTTTATAATTACTTTTAGAACAAATTATTTTTTGATACTGTAGCATATTTTATTTTCTACTATTTTGTATCAATTATATTAAACATATAATAATCTTGAAAAATCAAGAAATGGTTAATGTTCATTATTAAAAACTTCAAGGAAAAAATGAAACAAATTAATAAAATACTCATTAAAAAAATCATTTCCCATCATTTAAATTAAAAAAAATTAGATATGGAGGATAATTATTGATATGCCAAAATTCAATACCTATCCATTATTTGTAATTAACAATATTTTAAATTATTTTAAAAATGTTAAATTTATTTTCTCACTTAAATTTAAAATTCCAAATATGTGAAAAAGAAATTTTATAAAATTTATTGTTTTCAATTTAAAAGAATATTATTTGGATAAAAAAAATATATTAATTACATATTACCATATGATAAATGACGACCTGATGACATTATAATATTGGGTTCTATAATTCAAAGGCACAATTAACTCTTAACAACTGTTTTCAAATGAATAATAATAAGTTTAAAATTTCATTCCTTGAAAACTGAATGAAAACAAACTTCATCTATAAGAAACCTTAACATTTTTTAAAATCTGACACAAAGTTATCTTACATTATGAAACCATTAAGAGATTTAACAAAAAAGGAAATTTCATTTATTTGAAAGAAAAAATATTATAAATCATATGAACTTCTTGAAACCACTCTTGTATCATTAATGTTTCATCTTTATATTACTGTTGACCATTGTTTCATTTAACACTGAGCCATACTACCCGAAGAAAAATATTCTTGTTACACATTTAGAAGTTTTACTGATGCTAAAAAGAATGTTTTGTATCAAAGTTGCTTACTAATATTAAAGAATACTTCAAATTAATATAATATAAAGCTTATTTTTCAAAGCAAATTACGAAAATTATTTATTTTACTTAAATTCTAATTTTTAATTTTTTAAGTCAAATCCCATTTCATTATTTGTAGAAAATGAATGGAGATTTGGCATAGTGCATTTAAAGACCCGTGCAACCTATAAAATTTGAAATTAAAACAATTAAAATTGATTGTATTATTTTTAACTATTTTCAGTTGTACAAAGTATGTATCATATATTAAACATTATATCATGTGTTATATATACAACACATTATGTATGAATAAGTATATATAATGGTATATATTATATATAGCTATACATTATACATTATACATACATGTTATATTTTATATTATAGGTAAAATTATAAAAATAATAAATATTATTAACATCAAAGTTACAGAATTGTAAGTTAATGAAACAATGTTAAAACTTTAATATTCAAAATTATGAAACAGTTAACAATTTATTAAATTTTTTCATAGGGTAATTAAAAATTATATGTAATATGAAAAAAAATTTAGAATAAATACAAGTATATTATTATAAAATGCAAAAATTTGTATACTACTGCATCAGAAAAAAAAATTGAGGTATTAATAACGCTATTCCATTTATTTTATGAAAGTTTCTAATAAACCACTAATTAAATTATAAAAATGTTTTTACAGTTTTAAAACAAATAATTTGTAACAATTTATTTGAACCAATTTATATAATAAAAGAGATACTTAGTATCAAATATATATTACATAATGATTGTTTCATAATGTATGTAGCATTTATTATATTATTTGTAATATGATTTTTAATACATAATATAGTGTAAATGTATTTCTGAGAGTGAATATTTAATAAGAAATTATTAATAAAAATTACTAATTTTCATATATTTCAATATATCTTCAACATATCTAAAAGGCATTGACTTTCGTGACAACGACATTGCAAATTATAGAATACATTTGAGAAGTATAAAAGTAATAACAACTTTTACTTATAAATATGACTGATAATATTATTATAAATTTATGAAAAATATATGAACTTGCAATTTTAATTTTATTTAACTGTCCTGATAAAATTTTTAAAATACCTCAAATGTTGAAAATTACTTAAGTAATATTTTTTTTCCCTATACTTATATACTTCTACAAATTATAAGTAACCATATGTATAAGAATCATATTAATTCATTGTTTGATCTTTAATGGGTTAATAACATTTGAATACAAATGTTTTTCATTATTTGCTAGTGTTTGTTATATATGCTTTATAATTTCATTTTTTGGTATTTACACTTACAAGTATAAATGTTCCTTTACTCGATAAAAGTTATAAACTTAATATCAATTTATTTTATTAACCCAAAATATAATAAAATTAAATTCAAAAATATAACAAAATCTAATAAAACAACCTAAATCCATACGTATTAAGACCTTTAGCACCATAGCCATAAGCAGCAACTGTTAATTTGTTCTCATTCATATAAACTTGAATATGCTACAAAGTTCGATTTGAACTATACAAACTCATAAATAACAAAAATATACATATTAGAATTTACATACCCAAGCATCAGTCAGGTCTACCTTTAATGTAATTTGTTGTTCTGTTTGAGCCCAATACACAAATGGTTTTAAAATATCTGCCATTTTCTCATTTCATATTTTTAAGAACATTAATTTTGTTCTGTTTATTTTTATAAGAGATCAATATAGAAAGTAACTTTTTTTAAGTTAGTAAAAGATGTGTAACCTTATTTTCCACATAATTTTCACTATTATATATGTACATATATATATATATATACCTTTTAACATTATGAATATAATTATTAGTTTTTTTTTATATGAATACAAAATTTGTTATTTCAACAGAATCGTTACAATTCAATATTAAAATTTAACATTACAGTCAATAATATTTAATCTATTTTCTGACTGGGATCACATAATGATACAAGAACTGCATATTTCAACCGCTAACGATTAACTTCATAAGATACCAACATATAATGATATATTATATATGTACATATGCCTTCAGTTGGATTCTTTAAATACACTAATTTAATAATTATTTACATATACAACAAATGGCATTTATTTATTACATTATTTTTTTTCCTATAGGTTTCATTTAAAATTAATATAGATTTTCCTAACCTAGGAAAAAAAGGATGCAAAATTTTTGCACGCTTTAAGTTTAATAAAAATAAGTAAATTGTTTGATTTTAAAAATATTCAAAAAATATAGTATTCTTATAAGTTCTATATATATAAAGTTATTAAAAAGTTACCAAAATAGCAGTGTTTGTTACATTTTACGACTTATTTAATTAAAAAATGTAAATATACTTATAAAATTATTTACAATTATACAATACAAGTCAATCTTATTTCTTATTTTAATAATAATTTATTAACAGTAAAGTCATCATTAAAATTGTAAATTTGTATTTAATAATCAAAATAGCAATACTTTTTAATGTTTATTTTCTACGTTATTTTTTAATATGTTATTCAACATACTATAGCCAAAGAATTACAATATAGTTTAACTTTCGTATTTTTATAAAATTAGTGATGATCAATTTATGAATAATTATTTCAAATATACCACCACTATTTGAACGCTTCTAACAGCGATATATAACTATTTTTTATGAGTATTTTTATTAAATACATACTTTTTTTATAATTATGGACAATTAAATATTCACATTTAAAAATGTAATTCGTAATTACATTGACATACATTCATTAAATAAGTGAAATAAATTAATCAAATTATAATTTTTAATACAATTTTAATTAAATTATATTTAAAGTATTATACATATAAATAAGATCCTAGGTATTACTTTTGTTTTGGTATACTTTTTAGGGCGCTACATGTATATATGCGTGTATTTAATAAAGAGCATATGTAAAAACTTTATCGTTTGCGAACTATGCATGTTTTATTTCATAGAAATTTTTGTTATTATTACTAGAATTAACCCTGTACCCAATTTTTCCTAAATTATTAAATATTACACTAAGGTTATCCCATTGATTCTGATTTTCGTATATTTAAGAAATAAAAAGTCCTGCACAAATTCATAGAAATTTTTCTAATTATATAGAGTTTATCGCTACAAGATACGAATATTTTAAAAGAAATGAAATAATTTCATATTTACAATCATTTAATTATTAAATTTGGGGGATGTTATATTTAAAAAGAAATTTACTTAAAGAAATTTTCTAGAAATTATGTTTATTTGAGTAATGTATGTATCACAAAAATTTATATAATATGAATGTCTTATAAATATGCACATGCAAGTTTTCTTTTTTTTAAATTTATTATACAAATATCATTTCCCTAATTAAAAGTAAATTATATATATAAAATAATTGATTTTCCCCCAAAATTCTATGTATACAATCATTACTTACATATAATATATTTTGATAATTTTTACAAATTGAATGTAGTCTATATAATAAGTAAGTTTTTTTATTTTTATAAAAACTAAATTTATATT
Organism: Eufriesea mexicana; assembly: GCF_001483705.2. Taxonomy (NCBI): domain Eukaryota; kingdom Metazoa; phylum Arthropoda; class Insecta; order Hymenoptera; family Apidae; genus Eufriesea; species Eufriesea mexicana. The sequence goes on from NW_016909472.1 coordinate 176,237, forward strand.
TTTTTCATTTTTTTATTTCTTTTTTCTATTACATCTTTACATCTTTATTTTATCAATATGAATATAACATTCCTAACATACTAGTAAATAGACTCTTTATTGTAATTATCTAAAATATTTGATTAGATTAAGATACACTAATTATTAATACTCATGTTTATAACATAACGTAACATATTCATATTTCATTTGATATGTTTATTGATGTATAACAAGTTATCTGAATACTTCAACATATATAAGTAATTTAAAATACAAAACATGATTTTATAGATCGTAGATAACAATAGTAAGCAATTTGTTTCGGTTAATAATACGTATTAAACTAATGTATATATTAATATTTTTTGATAATAAACAATTTCTTTTTAGCATAACAATACTTGATAACAATACTTCCAATACACGATAATACACGATTTCCTTCTTTTAAGAGAATTAGTTAATTAAACTTTGTTAACTGAAATTATATAGTTTGTTTATATTACTTGTGTATGTTTGTTTTAGAAATTATTTATGTAAACAAATGATCGATATTTGATTATATATTCATTTTATTGTAAATGAATAATCATATGAAATAAAATGTATTAATGCATGTGAATGCGTATATTTCAAATATATACGTTTGAATCACATCTAACTTGTATTAGATCTATGATATAACTTATTAAATTTACCATAGCTGCTATAAAAGTCACTAGATTTAGTAATATTAATCCTTGTACTATATATTTGTTACTTTAATTCCTTTTTTCAAATATTATAAACTTTGTAGTCATATATTATATTTTTTATTTTATTGAGATAAGATACAAAAATGTAAGATAAGAAACGTACATTGTACATCAAAATTATTTGGGTTTTAATTAAAATTTATATATTGATACTTGATAGAATGCTGATTGGTTAATATCTTTATTGTTAACAAATAATAATTCTGAGTGATATTACTGTCATATACAAAATGTTCAATATAAGGTTATATAGGGGAATTTATTTTAACTGATGTTAGCTGAAGGAAATGTATATCTTTTATACCTAAAAAATGTAATGATTGGGCATTTTTATTCATGTAACTTGCGCGTGTTTAATCTTACGTGGTACATACAAAAAGTGTTGGGGATTATATATACGAATGTACGTGCTACTGTCGAGTTGACAGTATAATTAATTAAGTTGAGTAAAAGCGTTGATATTTTTAAGTGCACATGCTAGTTATCGATCGTTTGAGATATTACAAAGCAATTTATTTTTTACTCAAATGTATGTTTTATGATGATTTGAGAAAGACATTTTCAATTGAATCTGCGCTTAGCCACATTCGTATTTTAAGGTTAAAAGGTAATCCAATTATATTTTATATCATCAGATTATATTATATTGTATTGTATTCGATTTTTCATTGGAATATGTTATATTACTTTGAAAATATATTTTATTGAAGTGTGTTGTTTTTATATACATATTTAAAAAAAAATATGAAAGTAAGAAATAAATTTCCAACATTCAAATATGTTTTCATGACTTAGTTTCACGTGCGATTTATAGATAATGGTATAAATTTGGGAGATTTTAAATAACATTATACTCTATTATGAATATTATTTAAGTAAAATATCTATGATTAATGAGAATTGTTAAATAGATTCTTCTTCAAGTGATTTTAGAAAATTGTTAAAGCAAAATTTTCAACATAAAATGTATAAGATCAAAGACTGAAGATTAAATTAGATTGTAAGTATGTTTAGAAAAGATTTTAGATTGTAAATGTATTTTAAAAAAATGAATTGTTCTAAGTATAAATAATTGTTAAAAAAATCAAAATTATTTTTCACATTTAAAATAGATATTTATATAAATTTTAAAAATTAATTTATTGAAAATGGTTACTTTTTTTTAATTGGTAACAATAATGTTAGAGATTTATATTTTGAAAGTCTATTATCAAAAGGTATGATAATATTTTGATGACTGGTACCTGAGTTTTAAAGTTTTTTTATGTGAAATTAAATTAAATTTATATGTATATTAGTTATTTTAAATTTAATGGTATAACTTCAAAATATTTCGTACATGATTTTTTGCATGAAAATTTATAAGAATAATTTTATATATAATCGTTTATAATTTTTATTTATTTCTAGGTGTAAAAACAACATAATATATCTATATAAATATCTTAGTATATAATTTATTTCATAAGTATATTTCATGTCATTTAATATTTGTAACTTATAAATACAAGTCTACATTATGAAATATAATGTTGATTTGCTTTAATACTATATTTATACATCTTATTTTGAGTATTATGCTATGATATGTGGGCTTTTATGCTACACACTTAAACCATTTAAAATCCATCTCTATAAATTATCATAAATATTTATTTGTATTAATATGTAGATTATATGAAAATTGAATATATTATAAATAGTCATTTGTACACAAATTACTTGTTAAATACATGCAATATTAAATAATTCACATTGTTATACAAATAATAAGATTAAAGATAATTACATGTATTAAATGTATTCATATCCATATCTATATTATACACTATTAATTTTTATAAGGTTTTAGATATATGTAATGTGTATCAATAAATATCTAATGTTTAATTTTTTTAATTAATTTAATTATTAATTCATAATTTTATAAATTCTTTTATTATATAACATGATATGACATGAATTACAATGTTTCTTATGTACATTTGTTTCATTTAAATTCTTTGAAAATTAGTGTTCACAATTTATATTGTGCAAGATATTAGTAACAAATATTTAAAAAAAATTCTTAGAATACTTTTATTCCTTTATAATTATAACAATATTAGTAATTAGTTAATGATACAAATTCACTAATGCAGCTTGACGATGACATGAAGGAAAGTAGTTTGAGAAATGAGCACTACTGCCAATGTAGCTGTTTCTGGTATTATACATAATTTTGAAGACATTGTCTTTTACATACAAAAGCTCAATGACTACACTGACATCAATCTTACAAATTGTCACATACAATTTAATGGCAGTTTAATGGCTTAAAGCATCATCTACTCATTTCAGGAAACTGCTCACATGTGGTATAGAATATTATATAAAAAATTTAAATTACATTTAATTGTGTGTAATCATTAATTTGAAAATTTATTAATCTAATACCAGTCACATTAACATTTTAAAATATAATAAATATTTTGAAAAATTAATACAAATTATAATAAGTGTAACAAGTAAATAACTGTACACTAACCAGTTAATAATGAGAAATAAAAATGCAGCCTGAAGATAGTGTTAAAGGTCAATTTTAATGTTATATAATATCTCTATTAATAAAGCAAAAGTTAAAGTCTGTATATTTAAAACTTTATATAGAATTGAAAAGTAATTAATATTTTTCAAATTTTTATTTATATTTTAATCACTTAACAGTATATTTTTTCTTAATAAGGATATGTATTTTATATGTGATTATATCATTTTATATTTATAATCTTTGCAAATTTTTGCATAGATTATATTTTATATTGCACATGAAGCTCATAGTCATAATGATAATATAATCATAATGATAACATAACAGTGACCATTGATTATTATTTTGTATATTATTTTTATTCAGTTGCAATATATTGATTATAATGTATGTTCATTTCTATCTTTATTAAATTTCTAATAATTTCATTAATATTTAACAAAAATATTAATATAAAGTAATATAATAATCCAACATATATTAAACTATAATAATAGTCATCAATTTTATTTAATTTACATTTTTGTAATTTTCTTGTTGTAATTAAAATAATTTATTATGAGTCAATATTATAATAATCCATTTTTAACATTAATAAATTTTGTACTAATTTAAATTTATTAAAATTTATCAAATTTGTAAATGTTTATTAATATTTATTAATAAAAATTGTAATATTCTATATAATGTGGCTCGAATACTTGTTTAGTTTTAATATCTTTCATGTTTTCTAGTTTTTTATTTATTGAATAAATAAAAATTCAACAAATTTTTTTCAGAATAATCAGTTAGAAGGTATCATGTTGGAACATACCACTGCCATTCGACGTGTGAAGGATTCAACACCTGTTAATGGTGCTCAACAAAGTATAGATGAGAATAGATCATCATCTGCACTACTTTCAGAAGATTTAAATAATTTAAATAGTGAATTATATATAGATTCAGACCATTTAACACTATGGCAGCATCCAATTACTACATTGAGTTATTTTTTTCGAGAACTTTTTAATAACATATTTAGCTTAGGACAAAAGACATTGCATTACAAAAAAACAGTATGGAGCATAGTATCAATAGTTATATTATTTCTGGTATTGAGTAGAATTTCAGGTCCACAGCAACAGGTAAATTTTCAGAAGTACTAAAAGATTGCAAAAGTACTTATATTCTTATCTTATCTTTATAATTTACTCATTTATATATCTGATTTCTTATTTTGTTTTATATATCTCTTTTCAGTAAATATTTTGGATCTAGGAATATAATTTTATGTTTATATAGTCCAATTATACATATATTTGAAAATTATTAATATATTGGTATATTAGTACATATGATAATATATAAATAATATTGGTAAATTTAAACTTACTAATATTTACTTATTATGTAAAATTGAATTAAAGAGTATAAATTAGAGATAAAATTGACATATATAAAATAAAATATCAAATATTGTTACAACAAAATTTTACATAATGTATATGTAGTTGATTATACTTGTAGTAATATTTAAAGTTTGTCTCTGAAGATATCAAAATATTTTTGTATTTTCAGATATTGAAAGCATGGGAGACAAAAATAATTTGGTGGTTATATTGGATAGGTTTAGGTGTTCTTTCCAGTGTAGGGCTTGGTACAGGCTTACACACTTTTGTACTTTATTTAGGACCACATATAGCAGCTGTCACTATGGCTGCATATGAATGTGGTGGTCTTAATTTCCCTGAACCACCATATCCTGATCAAATAATATGTCCAACAACAATTGATCCAATGTGGACAGCAGGAGGTGAATTACCACCATATTTTATGGCTAGAGCTGCTCGAACCAGCAAACAAATTAATAAAACTGAAGAATTTGATCAAGAAGATTTAAAAGAATTAGAAGCTTTAGAAGCATTAGAAAATGGAGAAAATGTTTCATTATTAATTCGATTAAAGATAACAATGAAACACTTTGTACAAAAAGCAGGTTTCTGGGGAATTCTTGCCTGTGCTTCAGTGAGTAAATTATTTTCTAGAATATTAATTTTATTTTTATGTATTTTATATTGACTATACCTTTGAAAAATATTTTTACATAAACTTTGAATTGGTTAATTAAAAATATGTACATACTTTATGAAAAGTTATAATTTATTTTTAATATAAAAATCTTTTCTAGATTCCCAATCCATTATTTGATCTTGCTGGTTTGACATGTGGTCATTATTTAATTCCTTTTTGGACATTCTTTGGGGCTACACTAATAGGAAAAGCAATTATAAAAATGCACATTCAACAACTTGCAGTAATTATAGCTTTCAATGAAGAACTTCTAGATAAATTTATAAAACTATTAACAATTGTACCATTCATTGGTTCGAAATTTCAAGGGCCATTGAAAAAATATCTTATTGAACAAAAACAAAAATTGCACGACAAAACATCTATGGTACAATTTCCTTTATTTATTATATGTAATGTATATACTTAGTAATTAGTACTAGTAGGTTATAAATTTTTGTTTTATTTCTAGGATGGAACAACAACAATTTCATGGTTGTTTGATAAATTTGTAATATTGATGGTATGTTACTTTTTAGTAACAATTATTCATGCATTAGCAAGAAATTATCACCGTAAACGAACTAAACAATGTACTAATTAAAATTCAATGAATATAGGATATACAATGTAAACATAAAATCAATTATAAAATTACGTACAGACGAAGTTGCTATTACAATGCAGTATATTTAAGGTACTAATAATAATCACAATAACAATAATAATACTAATATTAATAATAATAATTATAACAACAACAACAACAGTAAAAATAATATTGTTGTCGAACTTTTAAGTGCACAATTTCACTTTTGCATTACAAATAAATCGTAAAGGATGAAGTATAAAAAATTAAAATTTTTTTTTTAATTATAACTTTTTAGAATGCTTTAGAAAAGTTGGAATATCTCTGCAATAATATATATACATATATATGTGTATATATTTGAAAATGTACATACACATATGTTAAAAAAGATTTTTATTCATTGTGTAACATAATATGATCATTTTGCTTTCACGTAATATTATTAAGATCATAATTTATAATTTCAGAATTGTTTGTAGAATTTACAATGTTAATAATGTCAATGATTTTAATTGTAATATGTTTGGAAATGATACAAACTTGTTTGACATGTGCATTCTTTTTATAAAATGCTAAACATAATTGTTTTAGATATTCATAGTGGTTATTACACTTGATAATGTAATAGTGTAATAGTGGTATTATATTCACTTGATGTCATTATCTGCACCCTTTGATGTGCATATAAAAAACAGAAAAATATTTTCATAATTTGATATATAAATGGCATAAATTATATTTGAGTATTGATTAAAATAATTTATTTATTTAGTTGTTTTTTTTATTTTTCAAGATATAACAAGTTAATTTTATGATTAGCTTCTAAAATATGAAATTAGGGATATAAATGTAGTCCATTATATCATATTATGTGATATTAATCTCGAAATTTATTTATGGGACAAATTAAAAACGTTCATTTACATTTGTTTTGCTTTTGAATAAATGTTAAAGTGATTTTTCGTGGTTTCATAGAAATTATTCAGTTTTTATAATAGATAAATTATTATGTACAATAACGATGTTTTTTTGCTACACATTCTCACTGTTTACAACACTTTCTCTTTTCATTGTACTGCATTTATATTTGAGAAATGGATGTAATATTATTTGTAATTTATGACTATTCTGAAGGTGACAAAAATATAAATTAAAGGTAAAATATTTATAGATGTATATTTAAATATTTTTATTATTTTATAAGAGTTCAAATTGCTGTTAAAAAAAAACATTCCGGGTTTATATGATCGTATCTTCCGGTAGGTAAATATTAATATAGAATAATTTATTTCAACATCTCCTACAATATTTGATTAATGTATGCTTGTTGTATTTTACTAGAACTTAACTTTAATATTGTAGATAATTTTATCAATACAAGTTGTTTCAAAATATTTTGATGGGAGGCACAAGTACAAATATTTATTTTAAATAATTGTTACTTTTCCATCAACGTGATAAAATGAATACTTAATTTTATAAGAATTATACCTTTATAAATAATGGATGTAGAGACATACATATTTATTGTGTATATGTTAACAATAGTTTATGATTTATATTATTACTATAAGATGACTATAAATAATAACCAACAATATTTCCTTATAAATAGAACATTATAGATACAAAAATATTTTAACAAATATTAAAATATGTTTGTAAATAAATGAATGTATAAAGACTAACAAAGAACAAGTAATAATATAACAAATCTTTATTGGTAATGTGTTATGTAATAACTAATATTTATGTGAAAACATGAAAAATCATCTTATCTTAAGTGAAATTGTTCGTTACTACTAAAAATAATTGATAGCCCTATAATTTTATTATGTGAATTATATAAATATTTACTTTCTTGCATGTAAAGAAGTACTATAGTAAAAAATAAAAAGAAATTGATTTAAATTAAATAATACAAGCAATATATTGCTGTACATTAAAATGTATTTAAAATCCATTGATTATTTTATTACAGTAAATATTAAGATATAAAAGGTAAGATCATTTCATGGAGTATATATCTGTGTGATAAATATGATTACAGAAAATAAATGCTGGAAATCATATATAAGAATATAACTATTAATCGAAATTATAAATTGAAATATAACAATATATTATAGTCCTCATATATAATAGCGAGTATAGTGTAAATACACAATTATAAGTTGATGCTAATACTGATGTTAATACTGTTTAATATTTTACATTGATGATTAATATTGCTATATTTTACACTAAGTTGGTATGTGAATATTTGAAATTATTAATTGAATATTTTATATAAAATGTAAAACATTTTATTTTTGTTACTGGTAACAGTATATAACAGTATATCTAATGAAAACAAATAAGTGATTACAGTTTTGTGATATGTTTATAGTTTTGTTTATATTTCTGATATAATACTGCACCATACTTGTCCAAAAATCATAGTTCAAAGATCATGAATATCAAATGACAGGCTTTCATATTTTGTCAATCTACTCTTTATTATCATTCATGAACTATTTATTAGCTTTAATTACTATAATTGCTGATAATTTGTTTTTTAAAATGTTAGTACATTGACTTTTAATTTTCATTAAAAGATTAATTTACAAGTTCAATATATGTTCTAATCACTTTCATAGTTTATTATTTGTTTAACATCAGATAGGTGACATAGTTTTTCTATATATGTAGTTCCAATAATAAAAATTTTTTGGCTTTTAAGTATTATTTTTATCTTATCTATTTATTTTAGTTTTATCAAAAATATTACACTTTAATTTCATAACAAAATTCATTGTTAATCATTAGAGGTACATTTTTTATACATAATATTGGATTTTAGATAATATATATGTGTGAATTAGATTGCAAAATTTGTCTGTGTCAATTATTGTCAATATTTTACGATTACACCATGTACACAGTTTTAATGTAATGATTATGTTTTTCAAATAGAAATTTACTACATTGAAATTTATTACAATGTCTCACTTTCGACTTAGAATATACATTTACAGATAAAATTAAAATATAAAGTTAAAATTAAACGCTAGTTATTTAAAAATATTAGTTCATAAATATGTATAAAATTACGTTGTATGCTGAGATATACCAAAACTGTAATTTATACAATATATATATGTTTATATATTGTTCACTTTCTAAATAAATATTTGCAAAAGCAATATTTATAATAAAATATCAGATAAAGTTTTAAATACTTGAATAAAAAATGGAAAAACATCGTGATATTTTGCGATACCTAGCAAATTTATACAATGCTATTTAATAAAGAGAAAAAGAATTATAGCGTGGTCATTTCAATTATAATGATGATAATGATTTGATAAGTATTTTTCTAAATTAAGCTTTTTTATGTAATAAAATTTTGATATGATCAGATGATGAAGCTAAACTTCTAATTTGAACCTTATTGAATGTTTGTGAAATTAAGTTGAGCAAGTTTAAGCAATTGGAACCTCAGTTGAAAATAATTTTCTTATGCTGTTTTTCAATAATACTAATCTATTTTGTAAGATGTATAATTGATAACTTTGAAAATATTAGCTTAAAGATTTCATTTAGAATTATTACAAGATTTAATTTAAATCTAAATATATATTTCTTACCAATGAAAGTTTAAAAGTTATTTAAATGAGAATTGTTTTACTAGCATAAAAAGGATCTTTCTTATATTATTTCTCTTTAGAATCTTTGTATTGCTATTTTGTTATAGAAACTTAATATATTCTGTTAAGAGTTTAATATCAAGATTTATTTTATGACTATGGTTTCTGTTTTTTATCTTGATATTTGGTCTGTAGATTCTTCTGGTGTCAATAAAGAATCTTTGTTGGAAATAAATACTCAGTTTTTAAATTTCTGCATAATAAATGTTGCAAATACAATTTGGCAATAGCTTTTTTACAAGTTTTTCTAAGACATTGAATCAAAAGTCATTAAAAGAATCACGGTGCACAAATAATTTTGTATTGAAATGTTTGTAGATTAACAATTGTATATTTCTTGTTTAGGAAGTAATCAATGAGCTCAGTTTTTAGTATTTAAAATGACATTTTTTATTAAGGAACTACATTTAACCCTCATTTATTCTATGTTCCTATGTGGTTTAATGATTTAAATGTTCAATTATCTATATTGCACAATGAAAAGTTACGTTTATAATAATTAGCTTAATGCTCTAATTTTATTAGTATTTGCCTTAAGGCTTTCCATTATCTCAACTAATATTAGGCTATGATGAGTTTTGCCTTTGTGTTAGTCAAAATGTAATAATAATGTATAACATATTGCTTCTGATTCAAATATGGATTGTCATGTATAAATAGACGATCTTTCTTATTTGTTATTGAACTTATTATTGCTACCATGGAAGGTTTACATTTTTTTGTCATAATTATGGGATATTAGTTCATGAAACAGTCAAAAACATAAATTTTGCACAAAGCTGCCATACTTTTTGCCCTGACACTGTATTACATTGTATTTCATTTCATTTTGATTTGGGGGTTTATTTATAGTTATCGTAGATTTATATTTGACCTAGAAATTTTAAATCTTATATTATAATAAAGTGGCAAACATGATCACTGGTATTATATTCGTGACATTTTTATTGTCAGGGTATCGAAAATGGAGAAGTTTTATTTTTACAGTAATATTGCATGGTACATACACTGAAATAGTAATTCAAAAGGGATTTTAAGTACTTTTTACATCATATATTATGTTATTATTGTTTTAAAATAAAAAAGAAAAAAAAATATTGAATTTGCAGCAAAATTTATTGCTATTTGAAATCATTGAAAGAAAAAAGATTTAGTTAAGATGATGGTATGTATTTTTCTTTTGAATAATTTTAATTTGTAAAAAAAAGTTACAAAAAATCAAAAAGTTAAATAGATTTTTCAATGTCAACCAAGTTGAAAAAAGATCATTTTGGTTTTAGATTCTACAATTTATACAAATAATGTAATATATGATTGTTTATTTAATAACCGTTATTTACTTCTTATTCACTTGTTCCTAAAGAGAAAAAATATTACAGATGAACTGTATAAATTATAAACATGATATAAACTTTAAACATGATAATACAGATTAGTTATTATTAAAATTCAAGGTATATTATTACAAAATACGGATCAAAATATTGTCTCGTGTAAAATATTCAACTAGTAATTTTAATCGTTAATACTTAATTTTTTCCGTGGTAACGGGAAATTAGTGAATTGTTAGTGAATGTCTATAACGAGTAATTAAGTTCTGAGTTTTAAAGATAATACGCGGAAAAATCAAGCACTTACGATCAGATTGCGAAAGTAGGACGCTCGACCACTCGAAGTTTTCGACATAATTGAATGTATTCTAGAAATATTTGTATGGTTTGTCTAAATTGCGTGAAAAATAATGTAAAATAGAAAAAGAGAGAATGTATAGATATACATATATATTATTTGTCAAATACACGTGTAAATCGTTATATGTATAGTCATATTTCGCTCATCTGTGCATTATCGCTTCTGTACTCATTCGTTGAAAATGGCTGGAGGCGATTCGTTCTTTATCTATGTGTAATGTGAACTGTTATTTGAATAATTGTCTGAAGCGGATTAAGCAAGAGGATATCGCTAACCGAACAACAGTGGAACCGTTGTTCCTTAACTCAACTTTAAATGCGATGAATGTGTTCTAGGTCAGCTTTGTGTCGGATCTATCCAATGTGAATATAAATCCAATTCTTGTAGATTTTGTATTTGTTTTTCTATTCAAGAGTAAATGCAATTCAAACGTCGATTTCAATTAATTCAACGTGGATCTTGACCGTACTTGACTTGTTTCGTCTTCTAACCAGTAGTTCCATTATGGCCTGTTGTTCATCCACTTATTTTTTATTTATTATAAGATATTACGCAATAACGTATGGATTGATATCGGATTATTAGGTGAATTCCTACCAAATTTTAATGCAAACAAGCAAGGTTTTGCAAGTTCTTGCATAGATTAAACTATTCAACCTGCAATTACAATGTATTAGGTCGTTCACTAAATTCTGCGGACCGCCCTTAAATGACGTTAAACTAAAATTTACTGAAATTTTATTCCTGTTTCTCGAATATTAGTTGTTTTGCTATAACCAAACTTAACGATAACGTTCAATTTTGTAGAAAAAAATGGTTTTTCATTTGAATTTAAAATGAATCCTGCGAAAGAGCATATACGTCAACCATATTTTACTCTTATTTAATTTGAAAAATTTGGCAGTAGAAGTGAAACACCAGATGGCAGTGGTGTATCTGCAGATACATGCAAAAGATAGTTTTAACGGTTCAAAGCCGGCGATTTTCATATAGGAGATAAAGAACGTGTAGGATGATCATCAGAAATTGAATTCAATAATTTGGAGATACTGTTAAAAAAAGATCCACAAAGACGTGATACTGCCAATGCAGAATGCTACTGTTAATGGTTACTAGTTAACGGTTAATCAAACTGGATGTAGAATTAAAGAAAGGAGGTTCATTAGTGACGTCAAACCGAACGAAAATCCTCTTGCAGGCCGATAATGGTAGCCCACACATTGCAAAAAACACTATGGAGACGATATCACAATTAGGGTAGAAAAGTCCTTCAAGAATCACGATGAAGCAAGGAAAGGGTTCTCTAATTATTTTGCATCTAGGGAATCTGCATTTTTCTCATGTGGAATCCACTTTCCATTAGAAAAATAGGAGAAAATTGTAGAAGACGGAGAATGTTATTTGATTTACAAAATGATATTGTATGTGCAATATTTAAGTAAATATTTTCAAGCGAAAAATCCGCAAATTTAATAAACGATCTAATATTCATCTAACTAATACAACTGCCAAAACCTTTCCCTGATTATGTAGAATTGTTTTTCTACAAGATACAACAAAATCACTTTTTCTATACTAGGATATATTAGGAAAAATTTATCTCGCTGCCCTTTTAATTCTACGCTTTCGTTGATAATCTTTTTTATCATACCTATTAAATCCTATTTTCCATTTACTAATCCCACATACTAAATGTTAAACATGCAGATTTCATCATACCAGAGAATAGCAACAAATTTTTAATGTTTTCTTGCACTCTTATGTTAGATCTGACTCAGACAAATCTGGGTACAGAATGTATCAACAGGTCAGTATACACTTTCAGCTTTTTCTCTAACTTAACTCATAGTGTTCAAATATTACAAAAATTTTGGTTATACAAATGATGCTCAAAATGGTAGTACATCCTATGATTTTCAGTGTTCCTTGAGTAACTTTAAAAGGAAATATTTCGACAAAAAATGTCATGATTACAATTCAAATTCTACTTTAAAGGAAGATTAATTCTAAATGACACAGTTTATAAAAATAATGGATAAAAATTATGTACGATCATTGCAATATTTTCATAAATATAGCAAAAATCAATAGCTTTTATTTATTGATTTTTTAAAATCTAAATTAAAACGTGACAAGTAATTTTTACTGCCCGATTTGGATTCGCATAAAAAATATACAAAGAATCTTTCCATTCTGAAAAGATAAAATCCCGTTGATATATTTTTTTTTTGTACCTGGGTTACTATTTCATTGTAGCCATTTTTCACGCAAGCAGGTGAAATTTGTAGAAAAGAAGTGGAAACTGCGGGTAATCTTTATTAAGGAGGGAATATATTATATGGATATATATATATATATGTAGTATTTGTATATATTGGACTAGTTTCAAAAAACACTAAAAATGATAGCGTGCTATTATTTGGCTTGATATTATAGTGTCAGCTATTACTTATCAAATGACGTTGCTGGAGACATTTTGATATTTAACATTTTCTCAGATTGAACCTGTTATTCGGATTGGAAGAACTATCGTAGGTTTATAAGAATGAATAATATTAAAACTAAAATAATATTAAAAGTTTCGCTGGCAGAAAGGAAGTGGATGGTCGAATCTTATAGTTAATCGTCTACAATGAAAGTCGAGTTGGATTCATTCTAGTTAGGGCACCCAATTTTAAATATGTATTAAACATACACGTGTATACGTGTAGTTAATATATCCGTGTATTAATTCGTATACTTCCTAATGCACGGGTACACGGGTATTGTAATACACAAATACATGGGTGCTGAAATATAGGTGTACAGAGGTATTGAAATACACTGGAATATTTTGATATGTATCGTTCAATCACGATAAGAAAGTACAGATTTGTTTATAGCGGTTCATGAACCAGTGAATAACGACTTCACAGATCGATTTCACCGTAAAAACTGGCGTAAACAAAGCCGTACCGTAGTACCAGTGCATTAAAAAGTATGCTAGTATCCTTATATTTTAGATCTTTTTAGTATATTTTAGTATATTTTAGATCTTTATTCTAAATATGGAACACTCCTTTCTTCGATATTTGATTTGTGTTTGATTTCCCGACAAAATTTACAGTGACTTTCGAAAGAAACGATGTATACTCTAGTATATAAAAATATATTGATTCCCACTTATAATTAGAAAATTATTATTTAAAAGTTTACGTTATGTGTTTGTTGTGACTACATCCGAGAGGAAAGATTTTATAAGATCTGAGACGTTTAGTTATAAAATCATGGCAAAGAAATAGTTTGCCTTATCATAAATTAGCTGTCAAATATACTGCTCATATCGATAAGAAAACTTTACTTTCAGAAGAAAGTTCTGGAAAAACTGTCTGAATGAGATTGGAACTAGAAAATACTTATAAAATTGGCTCTGATACTAGTAAAATAATTTTCGTTTTCACCTTTGTTACAGTCAGCTCCTTCATAGCTGAGTCTCTATACTCAGGCATCGATTCTAGAGAACAGTCCATCTAAAAATCTTTTAAAGAAAATAAACTATTTTAAGATATTATTGAAAAAACGATATTATCTTATTGATGCTGAGACTACCTTCGATCAAGATTTGTTTGCAGTTTTATCATATTTCTCCAATAGCTATAATAATGTTATAGTTTCCCGATTTATGAAAGATGATCAAGCTATCACCAGTTTCAAAGTGGTAATATGAAGTCAACGAATTGAAACTTGTCAACTTTTTACAGAGCATATAAAGAGCGCATTCTTTGGATTTTTTCAGATATCGTAATATCATTATGTCATATGTAATTATTCATAAGAATCTGGTTTGAGAATTGGTTGTTTCAAAATATATCAACTTATTCGTGTTGTTTAAATCGTTATATACAAACTCGATACAAAATTTGTTGACAATACAGATTTATCGTAATGGTTTTACTGGCCTCTCTCAAAAGAGTATAATCCTCCGATATCTTCTTGGCGGGAGTATTTTAAACACATATTCATTTCTTTCTAGAATTATGTAAATAAAATCTTTAGAACTATCGAACTGAACAGAAAATAATAAATTCAGTTAACCGATCAAAAACGTTAAACCGACCTATATAAAAATTAATTTATGTGGTACTGCCACTCGTTTGTTACATAGCCAACTCGCAGAATAAGTTGGGCAAAGCAAAAAAATCCACTTATCTACGGTCACGCTAACAGGTAAGGCTACTGATAAAATAGTCGCGTTAGAAACTCGGATTCTTAAAGAATCGTATCCAGTTTTTTGAATTACTTGCATGCAGTTGATCTAATTCGCAACTGTTAGCAAGCTTGTTGATCGGACTAACAAACATTATCGAACTCTGCGAGCGTTGAAGGAATATAAATGGAAATTAAAATGGAAGAAGCACAGCCAAGAAAATTTGTCGTCTATGAACTCGTCATTGAAGAGTTTCACAAATGTTTACATTTATGAAAGAGACTTGGAACTACGAGTGACCGACCTGAAATGGTTACGATCTTACGTCGATATAATCCATATTTAAGTCGTTAGGGGTATCTAAACCAGTTACGTGATTAAAATTACGTACCTGCTAATTGATACAACGTATTACACGTGTAAAGTCAAGTATTTTATCTCATTGTAGTCCGAAATTAAAAAGCACTCACGTCGTCCAATTATTGGTATTTAAGTTAAATGTGTTTTAAAAAACAACAATTTTACTTACTTTAAGCCTTAGATATAGCGTTACAGGTTTCAGGTATAATCTTGCAAACAAACTGAGGTGATACTACTGTCGAAAGTTTTAAATTTTCGTAACTTCTTCATGTTGCAAGAAATCTCAAGATTTCTAGCACTCGATCTTTCGTGCGGTGAAATAACGCTTCTCGTAACAGCATCTTTCTTCTTAATTAACGAAGTAATTAAACTAAGTAACTATCTTCGTCTATCTTCATTTTAATTTCGCTAATCATTAGGTATAAGTCGTTTAATAAATTCACACGAGAATATACTTTTCTTCTCAATCACACTTTGCACTATACTATCTTTCGCTTATTCTTTTCTGTAGCTAATAATAAGCCTATAACCGTTATAACGTCGATTGTGGATGCTATTAATCGCTGAATTGAAAACCTACCGAAACACGTGGATGTCAGATGTCGAACGAGTAAAAACACGCTTTTACGACTGTGGTACGCAACTCCGATAGACCTGCAAGTACGCCTGTACAGGTCAGCCTGCAGGCGTACCTTCAGGTATACTAGAACGTGTGTAGCCTCCTTAAACTGTAATGATTTCTATCGTGCCATTAAAGATATGTGCGATTGAGCGTTGTCATGCTGGAAAACAATTTCTTTTCCCAATACAGATGACGACTATTTTTCTTATATAGTTATTTTCAATTTATCTAATTATGAATGGTATTTCTCACTCTTGAACATTAAATTAGGTAATAAAACGCTACTTCTTTTCTCAAATGATATACAACTGATTTGCATGAGACACAAAATATGTTTTCCGTCCCCTTTTTTATTTTTATAATTAAGGGCGGCGGGAGGGGGGTGGAGGCACTGTGCTAACTGATAATAATAATCACTATTTTCAACGATATTTTTAAAGGAAATTTAGGTTTTCTCTCTTTTTTTTTAATGCTTTTAATAGTTTCAGAAAGTCCATTTCTTGATTTATTTCTCAATAAAATTTGATACAAAAATAATGAATAGATGGATCTCTAAAGATTGTTTGAAAACGACTGGATGTATAATTTTTCATTGCAACTTTGATACGCGAAATCATTAAATTTTCTTAAACTACGACATTGTAAGCTGCAGTTGCACGTATAAATTTGAAAATAAATTTGTTAGAAAAATTTTTGATGAAAAAAGTTTGAAAATATGAGTGAAAAATGATAAGTTTTCTAACACTATGTAAGAACTAATGCGATTGAAAATTCCGTACATGCATCGAAGAAAAAGGTATTAGAAACCACTACCCAAGATTTGAAGTAGATCGGATAAAAATTAATCGAGTTTTTAATAGATTTGCTCAGTTTGAAAAACACGATTGAAAATAACTTTTAAACTTTTTTAAAGTTTTGCAATTATGTATGACATAACGCTGAAATTTTTTGATTCTTTCGACAGTATCTATTACACGACCACAATACATGTTCTCTTTAGCATTATCTTAGTTAATAGTTCTTTTTTACGTAAGTCTTTTTAAATAAACGTAATGACGGCAATTTCTATGATTGTAATTATTTTCGAATGAATATCCCCAAATCTGGAGGTGACTATTACTCGCATTTCGTAGATTAATGAAACTTTGATAAGCTTTTTATTTTTACAAATTTCATTTTAATATTTTACGGAAAGTCATTAAACTTTTCAATCCATTTTTGAATTGAATGTTTGATAATATTATTATTTTAGACAGTCACGAGTTTAATAAATATTTTTTAATTAATATCACAAGTTTTTGCTTATTTCTTTCATACCTTTTTTCTGAAAAACAGAGAAGTATTATGTGCTGAAAATGAATATTCTTTTCACTCGTTTCTAAAATGAAAATTTATTTGTCCAGAACCGAAACTGGAAGTGGCACATACTACACGTTGAAGCAGGACCGACTTCTACTGTAATAAAGATAAAAAGAGCAGAAAATGATATTTTGATAAATGAAGATCTTGGATATCGGTTTATCGAAGTAATTAGCTTTCAGTGCTTTTTCCCAAAATTTGACCTGGAAAAAGTGTAAGGAAGACGATAGCTTTAATAAAGAGGGATATCGTAAACTTGAATTCAAAATCGTTGTTACTGTTCGAAATAAAGCAAATTATGATATTTACGATAAGCTTTATTGGGAATACGTAAAGCAGGAATAAATCTTTTCTGTGAAATTATCGATATATCTTAAGATTTTAACAATAATTTGTATTACATGTCATTTTAAACAAAATGTATACTGAAATGATAAGTGCAATCTTCCGTATGTTATATCATCAAGCCATAAAGGAGGAAAAGCAACAAAATTCATGAGAGAAAAAGTCATTGCTGGATTTAATCGTGTCTAGAGACAGGATATGAAAGAAGCTTAGCTTTTCATCGTCTTATAGGACATAATATTGGAAAAGTAATTGACATATTGAGAAAACAAAAAAAAAGAGCCAAGATATTTGCAATAGTTTGAAACATATCAAGGATCATGTATTATAAACCATTCTGGATCATCTGACAAAATAAAAGTAGATTTTGGGACTGAAATATTTTCTAGATCTGAAAAGGAATTTAGTCTAACACGCTAGATACACTAATTATATCGGCGATAGCGACTCCAAAACTTTTAAAGCTCTACTTGATTTGCAACCATATGACAAGAATATAAAAGTCAGAAAGAGTGAACGTGTGAGTTATATAGAAAAGAAAGTGGGAACATGACATAGATATGTTGAAGAAAGGAAAAGCTTCGAGGACACGATCAATTAACGGATACATCGATTCAAAAATTAACAAAGTACTACGGACCTGCAATTAGAAGGTATCCGGATTCTGTGAAGATAAAAGAAGCTATACTAGTTATCTACAATTAGTCACTAGTCATGGTGCCACGACGAAACGACTGAACATCGCGATACGTCGTCAAGAACTTTGGTTTCATGCACACGATCGTAGATCGCAAACATTCAAAAAATATTTTAGCTAGTTACAGTATACAGGGCGATAAAAAAAAAGAGGGTCTAGATTTCAGGGACTTATAGTAGTCAACGAAAAGAATACAAAATCAACGTAGGTTCTGTATGTTAGTCGCGGATATTATATTTAAATGAATATATTAAATATTTATTGAACAATAGGGTAAAAATTATCGATGAAATATATCTAATCGTGTTTTACTCTTTCTTACGATACTCGTGCACACGTTTAATCTCAATGAATTCTGAATTGCAACTGACCTATCCAACTACTCTCTCACTTGTTCTTTTTCCTTTCATACATTACATAAATATACACAGCCTATACCACACTTCATTCAATACACGCATACTCGATCCACTCATTCTTTCTTACAGACACCAATATATATATATTAAAATCTATGTCAACCATTACTATATTATAAGCAATACTTTCGGCGTAAAAGTTACTTTTGCTATTTACGAATATTTGATACCGTAAGTGAATTTCCTCGCAGTAGATTATATGTAAACAGAAGAATTGGTTTAAATGTATCGATTCAAGATTGTCAACTGATATCATATCATCAAAGATTACTTATTTCGTTAAAACGTTAGTTTTATCATCTATTATATTGTATATATAATCAAATAACAAAATATAATAATATCAAATGAATAATAAAAGTTAGATTTTCGCTGAAAGGATTGATTGTAGAATCTATAGATCCTACATTTGATTAGACATTTTTTATTCTTTTCAGTGACTACTTATAAGTTCCTGAAGCTATAGGCTCTTTTTTTTATCACTCAATATGCTCTTACAAAATCACGTTTATTAGAATAGCATGTAAAATAACTTAAGAACTAAAGTACTGATCACTTTTCAGTCAAAAATTATACCTCATAATTGGAGCAATATGTTTTTTCATTTTTTATTTATATTTTTCTAACAACACAATGTTTTTATTTAGAAATAGATGTAATTCTAGCACAAGCTATCTAATTTAAAGAAACTTTTTATTTTTTTTTCTGATAATTGTTACAACTATCACACTGCCAATAATGTTTACAGCATTGTAAAGTTTATTGTTCAATAAATAGCAAATTGAGAGAATTAAATTAAAAAAGTATTTATTATATAATTTCAAAATCACATTATTATTTATCTTTTTAAAGGAATTTATAAAGATTACTTGCTTTTAGAACGGTGTATGTATGTCATTATCGTTAACACTGATATTACTGACCTGTAATGAATATTTACCTATAGCATACATAAATCATAATAATTAAAGTTATATGATGACCATAAGTATTTGACTTCAGAACTGAATAGATATCACTACTAATTTTTACAAAAGCAACTGCATGTTTTTAATAATTATAAAGTCAAAATAGTATAAAATTAGTCATTTTAATTAGTTTGTTATAATATTAAAATCTAAGTTCCAATATTAAAATAGATTACTAAAATTTTTCACATGAAAATACACTGTTCTATAAGAAAATATTTATTTGAACGCAATTTTGGTCCTCTATAAAAATTGTATATAAATAATATAAAATAATTGATATATGAAATGCATACAGCGTAGCGGTAGCGTAATAAATATCTGAACCGAATTTCAAAAACTGCAATATCATTAACTTATCAATTAACTTCTTGCGCTACAAGTCTAGTTTGCTAAGAGTTTTTGTAATGGGCTACACTTCTAATACAGTTAAAATTATATTTAATATGTTTTGATATGCACAAAATTTGTCCTAAAATTTTTATATAATTTTAATTATAAATGAAATAAATGATAATGGATAACTAAAATTAAATATTTTCTTAATGTATAATTTTCAATAATTAAATCGTATCTCAAGATATTAGACAATTATTCATAAAAAATCGATAATTCATTACAGAAATATAATTTTGTATTGACTATTTTTCTGGATTGCATAAAGATTGTCGAATATGATTCAGATGAAACGATCAGTAGGTATTTGCAAATCGCAATCATTTAATATCAAACATTTCAACGGATATTACATGTTTCAGTATATCAATTAGTAATTTTTAATAGAAACTGAATTACTTGTTATTGCACCTTAATGTGTTCTCGTATTACTAATAGATTGATAAGTTTTTATTTATACAAATAAATTTAAATGTAATCTTATTTAGTCTATTTTCAAATTAGTTTTTAAAGTAAAATATATCATACATTCGTTTCCAAATAATTTATATTTACTTTTTATTAATAATCGACACCCAATACTTACGTAAAATCACTTTGAAATATCGAAATTATTTTATATTTCTTCAATATGGTTTGTAAAGTAACTTGTCACAGAAGCACGATTTCTGTTAAAGGTGATCATAACTAAGAAATTGATGTAATTTGAATTCATTTGTATCGTCTGCATTTATAATACTTAAAACTTACAATTACACACAACTCTTTTTTTCCATGTAAGACGTGTTCTTCAAAAAATCGTCTAAAAGCGTGACGAGAACATATGTATTTGCAATCGTTGTATCACAATTATTGTTAGTCTCATTCGTATACGCAAACATTGTCCTTTGACAATGTCCTTTTCTAATATTTTTTATTAAATTCTAACTATTTTTATATATTTGAAAAAACCGTACCATAATGGCTACAAAAGGAAAAGTTACATTACGAAAATTTGACTAGAATACCGAAGAATGTTCAAATATGCCGTCAGTTAATATACATAATATTACGACGTATGCACTTCACTCTGACGAAAATGTTATGAGCTAATGATACTTCAAAAATGAGCTGATCACTTTTCATCAACCCTCTTCGTTTTGTTTCATTTACTCACATTGACGATAATTTTTAAATCGTATCGTGTAAAGAAACAACGACAGTTTTCTTTTTTGTCTGTTATTTTAAAATCGTGTAAAGAAAGAGTCAAGTGTAGTTTCTTGTTATAGATATTCACACCAAATTATCTGTTGTAAATTATTTATTTATAGAATACGTAATAAGTAATAAATATTTTTATAATTATTACTATAATAATTTTATTATAGTATTTTTATTATTACTATAATAATATATTATATTATCACAATAATATAATGTATTACAGTCATAATATTTTACTACATTTTACTATTACGATATAGATAATCTGTTTAACGATATAGATAATCTGCATGGATATTGCTAGCGATTTCTGATTCCCACCTGTCTCCATTATTCAATAACTTTTCTTTATTGTATAGCAATTCTTCGTGTGTTTCTGTTGAAAATTCGAAGTTTGGACCCTAAAATAAATCATATAATAAATATTAATTTGTATAGAATTTTTTAAATTAAATTTGTACTCTGTGCGTGTGTATAAAATGATATTAAAAAAAATTCTGTTGTACCATTATATGTGCTTCTCAAAACAAAGTTACTTTGACCTGACAAGCTTTTTCATAAAACTACGAATGACAGAAATATTCAAGGTGGAGAGGGTTTTTGGTCCACCTTGTATTTACTGTCTGATATAATGAGACTAATATAATTTTCTTCTTGAAACGGTTCCTTACAATGCAATTCACCTATAATCTATGCTGTGTTAAACACGTATATTAATCGTTACCTCCACGATTGCGTCCACTGGGCAAGCTTCCTGGCAAAATCCACAATATATACATTTTGTCATATCTATATCATATCTTGTTGTACGACGAGATCCATCAGCTCGTTCTTCTGCTTCAATTGTGATTGCTTGAGCTGGACAAATTGCTTCGCATAATTTACATGCAATACATCTTTCTTCACCCGAAGGATATCTACAAAAATAAATTAATTAATATTTTACTTATTTCATTCGATCGCTTCACATATTTTAACTCTGTATCTTGTTGCACTGGAATGTAATACGCAAATTACATATTATAGGGAATAATACAGAATAATAGTTCATAATAGTGCAAATATACATTTTCCATTTGTACAATTCTTTTAATTAATGATTTTCGAAGAATAATTTATATTTTTGGAAACAATAATATGTGTTTTTCAGAACGTATATCGTGTTTTGACCATTTTGCTTCTATCATCTATTCACTTCAATAATGAAAATTCTGTCAGTCTACATAAATATAATAAACTGCTATAATTTTTATTAGATTTTTGTTAAACCATTACCGATAAATTACTTAGATTTCTCACAGAAATACGAGTTCAAAAATACCTTCATCCAAAGTATATTCTGTATATAAAGTTCGAATTACTATATTTTTATGTGTAGGAGCTGAACTAATGAATTTGACTATTCTAAGTAATTCCATTATTTTTAGAAATATGCAATATGCAAATTGCCAAATGTAATAAATATAATATATTAACTTAGCGAGTAAATAAGATATATTAACTTAATGAGTTATTCTCATTAAGTGATTCCATTTTTAGGCAGTCTTTAACATAATAGGTTAAAGATTTTAAAATTGTTCATACATGTTTGCTCATGTTTCAAAATAACACAGTGTCATTATCATGCATGTATTTTGTTTATTCTTTGAATTATTGCATGCTTCTTGCACTTGTCATTTCGAATGACTGCCACGATTGGTGTGTTGTATTCATCTGCAGTACAAAAATTAAACATAATTTTAATCTACATGAACGTAGTTCATGGTATCATGTGTCCCAAAGATTCATAAAATGTTAAATTTCTTCAGGAGATTAATTTGAAAAAAAAAAAAATTATTCAAATTATGACTTTCTCACAAGTCCTCGGTGAATCCTCGGCTTCCCTTGAATAGAAGTTCCTATGCTACTCAAGTATCTCGCGACTAAGGCAGGGCCTGCTAGGATGTCAGATCAAAAAAGCCCATAAGGCATTCGCCAATCACAAACGTCTGTTTTATTCAAAATTATATAGCGCGAAAACACTCGTAAGACCGATACTGACATATGGCTGCCCCATAACGGTTCAACGTATCGGCAAGTACAATAGGATTTTCGAAAGAAAATGCCTCAGAGCTTGTCTAGGCAGATACCGGACTCCGGAGTCAAATTTCACGAAATTAATTAGTAATCCCAAACTGTACGAACACGCAGTGGTACATATAGAAATAGTTAGAATAGACTTGTTCATGCTCAAATCGATTCATAATCATTGGGCGAACATTAGAAACATAAAAACATAAAAGATTGATGGCTCGATACGCG
Source organism: Eufriesea mexicana (assembly GCF_001483705.2). Taxonomy (NCBI): domain Eukaryota; kingdom Metazoa; phylum Arthropoda; class Insecta; order Hymenoptera; family Apidae; genus Eufriesea; species Eufriesea mexicana. Next base: position 200,385 of record NW_016909472.1, read on the forward strand.
TTAAAAGCAACATGTATATAATTGTTAAAAGACATTGTAAACAATCCTGTATCAATAAACAAATGAAACCCAATACGAAATCCTCCTTAGTACTGCGATTAGTATCCACGACGGGGAGAGGATAAATTTTCGTTTTATTTCCCCTTTTATCTCTCTCACTTAATCATTTTCGCTTTGTTTTTTCGTAATTTTCAGATTGCTTATACTTACTAATACTGTACATTAGAATCTTGAAATAAATAAAAACATATATATTCCATCCATCCCTCATCCCCCTCTCCTCCTATTTATTTATTTATTTATCTAGTCTACCCCCTGCACCTTACCCACTTAAAACCAAAAGCTATATAATTTTCGTGCCTTTCTATACATAAGCAAACACGCATTCTAATGTAAGATAGTTCTTAGGTTTATATTATCCTATAGCGATAAACGCGATAGATTAAGTTTGATTTTAGATCGTGAGTGCTTCACGCTGGAGCCATCGATCTCATAGTCTAAGTTTTTTCTAACCCTTTTGTACATTTTGGTTCTTTTTTTGTATGTATATTATTGTATCTAGTTTCTGGCGCATTAGACGTATGTTAACACTTAGCCGACTGATCGTGGAGATCTTCCCATTTTAAAGTAAGTCAGTGCCCGACCGATCGGGGAAATCTCCCCATTTTAAAGTAAGTCGGTGCCCGACCGATCGGGGATATCTCTCATTTTGAGTTTAGCAACGCGTTTCTCGTTTTCGGTTATTATTTACACTACCTCCATTTGGAGTTGTTCGCAATTACTGACGAACTGCTTCTATAAAGCACAACATATAATAAAATTCACCAATTTTTAAGGCCCCTTATTCGAGTTTCCCGAGCGCGGTGGAAACCGTATAGTTCGCTCTGGAGTGTGCGGTCGGCTAAGTGTTAAATGCCTTACTGACGAGTTCACTAGCACCAAGAAGAAACGCATCCCTTACTTTTCCTTTTGTCCTACCTGCTACCCGTATCATATAGTATAACGAGACAAAGGGATACCAACAGGCCGCACCACAAGCACCGTAGGAACACCAGACCATCATCAGGAACCACAAGAGTTTTTACCGAGCGCTCCACTCGAAGGCATAGAGCAAACAATTGTACGAAATAAACTTCATCTGCGGAGACGAATTATTTGGAGTGATATCTTTCTTACCTCACATATCCATCTCCTACACCCTCTTTGTTATCTTGCGCTTAAACATTTTCTCGATAAATTTTCATATATTGACTACGTAATTTTCAACACATTTTAATTCGAATAAGTGAAGATATCTTTCAATTTTGCACATTGCCAAAAATATTAATTTGAAGAGTAATATAACTGTGGGAATCAAAGTATTCAGCGTGAATGACGTTTGCGTATGGATTGACTGGAAAAAATGTTTATGTCAGAATGTGGATTGCGAGCGAAGAGTGAGTATAGGAATGCACTTGAAGATTTGAGGTACCTGGTTGCGTATTGTGCGTATGAAGTAACTGATCGAGGAAGAGAGAATAAGTTTGGAAGAGGAGAAAACGTGTGAGATTGAAATAAGGGCGTGAAGATGAGAGAACAGACAGTTGAAAAGAACGAATGTAGAGTGCAAACGTGTGATAGCTTAGATTTTTTATGGTATAACAATTATAGTCTGATTACAACTAGCTCTTGCTTGTTTCACTTTCATTTCCCTAACCTGATCCCACTAATACGTGGAATATAAATTAAAATAATCCCTACATAATCGTCTTGCGAATTTTTATACGTTAAATTTGTATAGAAACTGGTTACCCAAGTATCGTGTTTTATTTTCTCTACAACTACTTTATCTGTTATTCGTTATTCTTTCATTTTTATTTCGTTAAATCTTTAACTTTAACTCGAAGTCAAATACCACTTCAGTTTATGATCATTTTACGCTATTCTAGACCATTACATACATAACACTGCATGCATATTCTCATTACCTTATACATGTATTCCTACTTATACGAGATGAGGTACACATCCGTGCATTGTGTTATGCATAGTATGGGCCATGATATAGCGAGATCGTAAAATTGGTCAAGCGTCAAAGTGAACATGGTTCAATTGTCGAAACAAGCGAATTGACAGAAATACGAGTAGATATGTACTTGAAACAACAGTAGAGACCATACAAAGGAATCTTTCGTGCAATGTCAATGTATCTTGTACAATATATCGTATAAGAAATTCATATTCACATTACAGTTCTTCTTTTTTCGTTTTTAATTTATTAGTGGCACGGGTAAAAGTTTTATTAAGGTCTTTAATTTACCTCGTGATACGTGCAAGTAGAAAATACAACAAAGTTGTATAATTGAGAGCACAGAAAGAAATTTTAAATATTTCAGATAATAACTAATATTTACGTGTCTCCTATTTATAAGTGAAATACCATTTCTCAATTGAAATACCAAAACATATGCTATCATTTATTAATCGTTGAAATCCTAAAACAGAGTCTTAACGGTACCGATTATTAAGATTTTTATACACATACTCCACACGCGTAGTGTGTCTAACATATTTCCAAAAAAGAGTTAACTCGTGTTACACGCATGAATACCGTTATTAGTCATTAGTGTGAAACATTCTCAATTTCACAACTAAAATCATGAAATTTCTAAGGATAAATGAAACTGAAATTTAGAGTTCTGTAGCATTCGATAAAGTTAATCCAGAGAAGTTAATTTGAAACTGTATACTCATATTCTAGACAGGTAATCCTTAGACAGTCAACTAAGTTAAATCAGAAATGTTACTCGGATATAATGCATAAAATCACGTTCAAGACGTTGTATTGATACTCTACAAGCCTTTGAGAGATACTTTTTACGTGAATATTCATGTAGTGAGTAAGAAAGTATTAGCACAATATATTACAAGAAAATTTATCTAACCAGAAAGTTTTGATTTTAATGAAAGTTTATGTTCATATAGACCATAATGAGTTCTACATGGAGTCATTTTTTAATCAAAGTTTCATTGTCTTTTCACGCTTCGATTATAATCTTTTCTCTGAATTTTTTTTCACAATAGAATGATACAGCATTCAAAATTAAACATTTTATTTAATAAAAAAAAAATCAGCTGCTTAGAATGATATTGTTGCACAACACAAAATTAATGCAAGAGACTAATTTTATATCCACTCGTATCGAAAAAATTATAATTCATTCACTTCTCTTCAACATTATACAAATAAAATATTTTACGTTGTAGCATAAATTCAACTGTGTTTTAAAGTAGAAGCAGTTTCTACTTGAAATTCGAAATCATAATAAACATTTAGGTAAATCGAATTGTAGACTAACGAGGGAAGATATCGATGTGTTAATCGTCGATTTTGATGAAACTTCGCACAATTGTAGAGTAGAGTCAAACTTCAGCTGATGTGAAGAAAATCGAGTTTGCAAACACTGTTATTCGTTTAATTAACAGATGTAAAATCGAAGAATATGTGGAAATTGTAACAGAGTAGGACTTGGTATTATAATCATATAAACAAATAGATAATCCAGAAATATATGTTTTCTTCTCTAATATTGGAAGTGACAACACCCCAAGAAGAATTTGGAAACTAGACTGACATAGGTGATAGCTAACAAGAAGGAGAGAAAAAAAATAAATGTTAAATACAAAGAAAATACGATAGATTAGCAGAAAATTTGAAAGAGAAAACGTTGTTGTTTCAAACAGTGAAGAGATTTAGGAATGCTAGAAACCTGTAACAACTGTCTAGATGGAATGAACAAATGCTCAAAGAGGGTTTTCATCTTAATGAATTAAAAGAAATTTCAAAGGAAACGTTGCCACAAATTCATCAAAGCACGTGATAGAAAAGCAATAGCCCGTGTCACTGATATACAATGGTCGTTATAAGAAAATCAAAAATTAAAAGAGGATGTTAAAAAAAAGGCTATTTTTGGCATCGCTTGAAAATGAAAAATTCCTTCATGACCTTTAAGAGCATCTTTTAAGGAACAAAAAATTCCTGTATCACTTTGCCGAGAAACGATAGGAGAGTTGTCAAAAATAAGTCGAAATATGTAAAAATGAAACTGATCGAACATACTCGAGCGTCATATTTCGTCGTCTTCCTTTTTGGATACTGAACCATCTTCAAAATAATTAGCGAGGATTTTAGCTGACAAATGAATCGAAGGTCTGAATCAAGCAAAGCCGAAATACCATGTAAGTATTGCTACATGGGAACGATATCCAACAACGCGTGTGTGTGCAAGAACAGCTTTCAGTCTTACTTTTATCTATTAATATATATACAAAATATTTTAATTTATTCGAACGCAGTTTTGTTTTTAGTAAAATACTGTTATTTGATTCTACAGTGTTGCAATCGTTTCATAATCTATGCGATGTAATGGTGCTGCAATTTGGAAATCAAAATCCCCGTCTTATGTAAGCATAGATCTTCGTAACTTAATGTTGGTAAGATTGTAATTGTACGATTCCTATGTGTTGGAAATCTTCTCGCTTTATGTTCATGTTTTCTATATGTACCAGTTGTCCCAAAGAATTAATCTTATTCGAGGAATGATCAAGGTGATCAAGGGCAAAGGTATGTATTGGATGAAACATTGCGTTTAGAATGAAGCAAGCTATTTTGAAATCATGGCTAATGTAATATTTTGAATATATTTATAAAACAGCTTTTTATACGTCCATTAATTACTTCGATCATAAACCAAATTTTTGTAATAAGTCATGATTGATTGGCTTGTTCAACAGTCAGTGGTTTCCAAAGTCCATTTGCAAATGATGGCATTTTAGTAATGAATTCTTTTCTTGTGACTTCCTCCAGAGACTCAAAAATCAAGATCCACAAGGCAAACATCATGCGCTTTAAATTGATTGCACGTACCGGCTTCCAACAGTTCATTTAGAACTGATGCATTATTTTTAGATTCGCGATATTGTCCCTAAACATTTTCTATATAACAGTCCATGTAACTAATTACTAACTCAACACCGAAGAGGACGACGACGAAATATGACGCTCCAATATGTTCGATCAGTCTCATTTTCACATATTTCAACTCATTTTTGACAACTTTCCCATTGTTTCTCGGCAAAGTGATTTAAAATACTTCTACCAGCCCTTATATATTTAAGAAAACTACTGCATTTGAAAATCAAATTATAGATTCATTCAAAAGTAATTACAAATACCAAATTACAAATCAAAACAATGGATAAGTAAAAAGATATGTAAACATAGAATTATAATAATATAAAAAGACCATTCAAGATGTATAGCAATGATAATAATTATATCCGTCTACAATGATAACAAATGTATGACAGGATTATCATTTTTTGTCAAGAGCATATATACAATGAATATTCAATTTCTAAAAATAACATTATATTATACAGAAATAGAATAAATATTTTTGGTATTTGTTATATTATTTAATTGTAATATAAAGAAAAATTGGAGATGAAAAAATAGTGCGATGTAAACTCAGGCATTATCATAAATGTCTGAATTATCAATACTGCAAAAAAATATCGTAACTTTTTTCTATCTTCCTCACAATTTTTTATTTATCACCGAAATAAAGAATTCATATTTGTTCCTTTTACAATTTAAATTGATTACAACTATTTTATATTAGGCTTTTCCTTTTTTACAATAACAATCTATATGATAGCGTTTATTAAACTTTGTTTTTCGCTCAATGTGACATTTTGATCTATCAATATTTATTATTGAATTTTTTGTTCTAAACTTATACAAAAAATTAACTAGAAGATTTCTTGAACTTTAATAAAAAAAAAGAATTGTGTATTTTGTTAAAAATTTGTTAAATAATAAAATATAATTTTATAACAATTATTCATACTTTTATTTGTTAATAATTTAATGTAATACAAAATTAAATGAATAATTTAATATAATACAAAATAACTGAACAAATATTTTAATAATTTACTAAGTTATAAAGTAATACATTTAAGACTAGAGGAATGTAGAAAAAAATCATGTATTTAAGGAGCCATTATTTAAATACTAAATATTTAAGTAACCAGTATTTTATAGACCTTAAACAGTATTTTAGCAAATCCCCTTATCTTTTATTTAACATTAAGATAAAAATATGTAATGTTTTATGAATTACCTTATCTAGGGTAAAACCGGTTATCCAACTATTTTCTACATCTACTATAATACAAGTATATTAATATCTTTTAATCTTTATTATCTTTCTCAATCATCTTTTTGTATAGTACTCATTGTCAGGTTAGCTTGGCAAAGCATTATTCAATGAATAAATTAAGTAATAATAACCAATATTAATATTATTTTATAAAGATATATTTGTAAAAAATTATCATAAACTAATATAAAATGAAATATAAGCAAAAAAAGTTGCAAAACGTGTTTTTAAATAATTAAGTTGCATAGGTCAAATAAATAATATATATCTATGTAATGAATTAATAAAGGCAAACCTTATAATGTTACTGAATTTTACATGGTTTTAGATATGTACAGTAGAAAACTCAGAAGAAGTTAGTCAGTTGTGATTGGCAACTGATTTGTAGGTTGACCTAATCACATACACACATAAAAATGGGTACACAAGAATTAGCTTAATTAGCCAGATATTCACATCTACTAACTTGAAACATGTAAGCAATATGTGAAAAAGAAAATGAATAATACATATTAAAAGGAGACTCTCTTATCTATGGCCATCTCAATTGACCTCTTTTGAGCCCTATACAGTAGTATATCTTACTACTATATACTATTTACCACATCTATCCTTATTCTAAGAATAGAGCTAAAACAAGGTGTTATAATAGCTTCGAATCAAATAATGTTTTTAGTCATTTTCTCATTGTCTAAAGCACAATTAATGCTACTGGTAGTGCACAAAATCCTTTTTCTCGTTAGATTTTCTGCTCATAGGAATATTTCAATAATACATTAAAAAACTATATACAGGGTGTCTGTTTTATCTGAACTCAATGGAATACTTCGGAAATGACATAACACAGGAAGAAAATTTTAAGATAAAAATTGTTAGGTATGAAGGGAGAGACATAATGTGTACTTTCTCATTATGTATAAAAAAATATAGTTTTCCATTTATACCACTTTATGTCCCCCTTGATAGCAAACAATTTTTGTCTTGACATTTTTTTTCTATATTCTATTTCTTTTTTCTGAAATATTTTATCGAAACCAGATAAAACAAACACAAACAAATAGTTTATGATATAACTAGACAATAAACTTAAATTTTCCTATAATATATATACTATTTTTATTTAAAATTTTGCTTTCATAAATAATCATATATTTACCATATGAAAAATTATATAATAAAACAAATAAAATGCATTTCATATAATAGAGTATTAGTATATTAATGCTTAATTTATTAATTTTAATAAATGATTAATAGTTTATTGCTTTTATTTGGAAAATATTCTATTAATAGAATTGAAAAATTTCAATTTTATATGTTAAAAATGAAACGATACATAAAATATATTAATAATGTCAATATAAATAACTTTATTCCAATACCTTCTTAATGCATGTTCACCTCTAAACCTTGGACTTAATGGGCCTTTTTCAAAAGGATAATTTATTGTTGCAGGTTCACTGAAGAAATGAGATAATGCAACTCCACCAGCACGAATTATCTCAAAGAAGAACGCTTTTTGTAATGAGCGTTCAGTAAATGAGTCTTTCGATGTAGTGGTAATAGAGTAATATTTAGTTCTTCGTGAAGGTACAGTTAAAACTTTTGGGCAAATTTCAAATAATTTTAAACCTGTAAAAATGATATTTAAATAAAATCAGATATTTACTTAAAGTAATATAATAATTAGACTGCAGATGTTTGTGCAAATACATATTTTTATAGGATGCATGTAAAATAGTAGAGCAGAAATTCTATCATTAGAAAATTTGAAAAACATTTTTTATTTTGCATTTTTTGAATGATGTGGTAATTATATGAAATATCTCTTACTTTAAATTAATTTCATTTACAAATAAAGTTTGTCACCTTTGCTATATTGATGATAGATGTGCACAATTAGTGTTTTCATGACTTTATTGTGCTAACTGAATATTATAAAAAAAATATAAAAAAGTATACAGAATGTGAAAAACATGGAAATTTATCAACAGAGAGATACTCAAACATAAAAAGAAAGTTAACTGCATACAGATTAATTCTGACACATAAACATCACCTTATATCACATCAAACAACTAACAACTTTAAACATAGAAAAAATATTAACAATATATTGTGATGCAAATTGCAATGTAATAAAATAATACACTATAATACTCTAGAATAATTGTAAAATATTTGTTAATACTTAATATTGCATCTAACACTTAATGTAATACATACTTATTATCAAGGATAATTATATATTTTTCCTGCAAAAAGTATATACTTTTGACATATTTAATGTGCACAAAGATCCGCAATCTAATAATAATTTCACAGGTTATGATATATACTTTTAAGAAATAAATCATTTAAAATATACTAGAAAAAAAATAGTTCTTACCTGGTTGTACAATTTTTGGAAGAGCCATATTGAAATTTTATAAAATAATATTACTCAATGCAATCACTTCCTGCAATATATACACTTATCAATTACAACTGCGTATAAACTAAGAATAATTTCTTTCGTCTTAAATTGTAACAATTTATAGTTTACTATATACTTACATAACCCCAATATAACACGTCTATATAACAGCGACATCTAAGGTATTAATATTTGCCATATTTTAACATTGAATATAAATACTAATTATGAAACAAAAATGAGAAAATATAGCGATATTTCGACAATTATGAATATTTTGTGGTATAATTTTATTATAGTTATGTTTAAACATTAGATTAAAATTTTTCTACCAAAATTAGATTTCCATTGAAAAATATTTTACAATCTTTTTTTATTATGTATGAAAAAATAAATATTTAATAAATCAATACTTTGAATTAATGTTACTATTATAATATATCTTTTTTTACTTTACAAATCTGTTAGAAAATTTAATATATATAGTATGTATGCATATATTCTCATGAATATAAATTAATGAGATAGGTATTTACATATCTTTAGTTTCAAAAGATTCATCATGTATTTTAATATTTAGATGATAATAACATTTTTATTTTTTTAATGTTTAATGTTATAAGTTATGTTATTCGTTGTCATAAGTCACTCATGTAACTTGAATTAAAAATGTTTACATGATTATTGTATTCAATTTTTTTTTCAAGTCAATCTTCTTATAATAGGAAGATACATATATACATTTATGCTTAGAGTATTGTCATAAAATTTAAATTTATTTTAAAACTAAAAAGTAGTTTTAGTTTATAATTATTTATTTCAACTTGATATTTAAAAATTTTAATTTTGTTAATTAAAAGTAGAGCTGTTTATTACTTCATGAAAAGAATTTAAAAGTTTCTCCAAAAAAAAAAAAAAAAAAAAAAAAACTTGTCTTCAGAGCTAAACGAATATTCTGAATAATTATCACAACTATTTCTAGGTAGGCTGTATAACCGGTTGTGGTCTTATTATTATTCGTAATGATAAATAGAAACTTTTCAGCATAATCTGCCTTTTCTTTTTAATTGTCTTAATTAAAACTTGAAATATTGCAGTTTGGATTATTACATAAATTGTAAGGTTGCATTAAATGAGTTCTGATTATGGTCTATAGCCAAAATAGGCT
>NW_016909472.1:210185-229681 GCF_001483705.2 Eufriesea mexicana
GTATCTTGTTTTCTGCTTTAAAATCTAGAGTAATCTACAGAGAAATTTAAATAAATAAAATGGTTTCCTTCTAATAAAAACTTCGAATTTTGATTTACTAAATTGTATGATTAAATTATCTTTTAGGGAATTTAAAAAAAATATATAATACGTATGTCAATATGTGTTAGAAGCATAGATATATATGTTGATAAATATATTAATAAATTCGTTACAAAGTATCAAAAAATGACAGAAATAGCAGCAAATATAAAAATAGTACGGAATAAAATTATTGCTGCTTCTTCTAACAGATTACCGGTATGTTAACAATTTATATTTATAAATATATTAAATGCATTATATAAAAATGTAAAGAATGTATTTGAAATTTTTGAAATAGTAATAATTTATAATTTTAACCTTTCTTTTTTACAGATATACAAATATTTTGAACCACGTTTAGTAGCTGTGAGTAAGTTAAAACCAATTGAATTAATTGTTGAAGCTTACAATGTTGGACAAAAACATTTTGGTGAAAATTATGTTAATGAATTAGTAGAAAAGGGAAGTTATCCAAATATTTTAGAAAACTGTCCAGATATACGTTGGCATTTTATTGGCCATCTTCAACGTAATAAAGTAAACAAGTTATTAGGTGTTCCAAATTTATATGTAATTGAAACAGTAGATAATGAAAAGCTTGCATCAGCATTAAATGTTTCTTGGCCCAAATTTAGAAAATATGATGACTTAAAATTAAAAGTGATGGTACAGGTTAATACTAGCAACGAGCAAGGTATTTTATATATTGTGATGAAATTAATTAATTAAGACTACAGCTTCCATTTTATGTAAAAATAAAAACTGAATTGAAAATTCATGCGATAGTTAGACTATGGATATTTAAATAAACGCATATTTTGTTATAGAAATATATGATATGCAAAATAGTATGTTCTGCATATTTTAGTTAAAAGATATATGCATATATGTATCATATATGCATTGCTTTTATATCTATTTCACTATGTTCGACTATAATTAAAGACAAATTGTCAAGTTATTATACTATACCAGTGATAAATCATAATATATATGAGTGTTGAAATTCATTAATAGGTTTAGTCATTAGTAGAATGTATCATACATATATTATTAGTTTATTATGAATCTATAGATAGTTATTTTTTATGGTAATCAGTTTGACTGTGACATTTCCCATATAGAGTTTCTTGTATAATTTATGTTCCTGTATACAATAGTTCTAGTCAATTGTATTTAAAATACATGTGTCTAAGTTTATGTATAAAAATGAAAAATTTGTATTTCATGAAAATAAGAAAAAGCAGAATCGATATAATAAACAAATAGATTAAAATTGTAGATGATCCACATTTTATTTGTAACATAATTTGTTGCAGAATCTATGATAAATATGTTAATATCAATAGTCCAATATACACTCATATGTGTGAAGTAATAATTTTAGATTCATAACTTATTATAACATATCTTTCATTATTATGGTTTGATGCAGTAAAAAATGTTAATTAATACTGACTACTATAAAAAAAACGTACAGGCATTTACTAGGTTGAATGAGTTTGTTATTTCAGAAAATGCAGCAAGAAGTTAAAAAAAATAATTAGTTCTACATGGATTTAACTCAACAATTATAGCTATGAATGTGGCAGTAAAATATGGAGACATTTTTTATTGAAATGTACAAATCACAGTATTTCAGGTGAATTGATATGAGCAAAATATTATTAAGATAGGTACTATGATTTAATTATCCAAATAATAATAAAGAATATAGAAGATAATTATGTATAGATTCTTGTAGATGAACAAAATAGAATGATACATAGCAAATCTAGTAGTAGGTGAAGTGAGTGACAAAAGAATAACTAAATCTTATTTATTTTGCTGTAAATAATTAGAGTCGATGAATTACATGATAAAAGTACACTTTTGCAAGGAAGATATACTCTTAATCTATTACTCTTAGATAATGCTATATGTAATAAATTTAGGTTGAATGTTATTCATAAGTTACCTATTCTTTGTATATATTTGCATATATTTTTTACATATTTTATATCCATAAACAGCAGCAGCTGAAGATAATGTATTCATAAAGAGAAATTGTAGTTTCTCATTTTCTACAAAAGATAACAAAATACATAAAAAAGTATTATTATTTGTTATACTTAATGATTTAAAATTATTAGTTTAAGAGTTTTTTTTTAAGTTTTTCAATTTTTAATTAAAATGTATTATTTTGAAGCGTTTAAAGATATTGTATAAAAATATGTACATGTGTTAACATAAAACAGTATCTGTAAAATTCTATAATTTATCATTGATGCAGGAAATTCAAATAATTAAATAAATAAAATTAAATTAAAAAAATAAAATTAAAATAATAAATTTAAAGTTGAAATAGATCTTGATTTAATACTTCTAAGATACAGGAATTGTAATATACTTTTATAGAGAATGAAAAAGTACACCCACTGATGTACTCAAAGAAATATAATTATATAAAAATTACATTTCTAAAGAGTGTATAAAAATTATGTTATGATCTTCATAGTATGAGTCTACCTTTGAATTGGTGGAGATCTGTTAAAAAAGTTTCCACAATCTTGATCTTTACTAGTTTTTTCAAGGTTACTCTTTTATTGTTGCTTCATATTCTACTTATCGAGAAAGTAAAAAATTTCAAAGAAATCAAACCTGCTCTCTTGGAAAAACTATATGAAGATTTCTAAAAATCTTGGACTTACTTTATTATAATATTTTCATACTTTGCACAAATAACATGCTTTGTTATATGTATAAATAACATGCTATGTTCCTGTGACAAAGCAGCAGAAGCTTACAATTTAGATCAAAAAATATATTATTCAGTGCGGAATAACGGAAGACCATTGCATGCAGCAGAAGTACCAGATCAACAATATTTTCAGTGGCTGGCATTGCATGTTGTTGCTCTTTCTTGAACTTGATAGATAGAACGTAAATTTGCTTCACAATTGTCTCTTTGTTCTCTTGATTTGACACCACTGAACTTTTTTTCTTGGGTAACAGCAAGCTATAAAAATTATTTTTTCATTCCCTGTCTCTTCGTCAATCCCATAAAATAGAACCGTTTTGATTTATTTCTCTTAAAAGTTGTGTTTGTGCGTCAGCTTCGATATAATCATTCACCATTTTGTTCAAGGAAGTTTCTTAGTTTTATTTTTATATTATTCCTCAATTTTTGACAAATTCTTCACAATTTATTAATAATCCCTACTTGAAGAGCTATTCCCTATGAACCCATTAACAGGTAGGCCGACATGAGCAAGAGAAATAATTTGTTTTTCTTGACATCAGTGTTGACGTCACTTGTTTCTTAATGCATAGATAGATGACATAATATTACCTTTCGATCATGAAACTATTGATCCATTAAAGATATAAAATCACGCTATGAAGGTATAGCACATAATATTTATAATATTCTATGCTTGAACTAATGCAACATCTCTCATAAATGTATAGTGAATTCGATAGTTCTATGTCTTTACACGATAATCTGACGAATGTGTGCATTAATTACATTTGTATGCGTGTATGTGTGAGCTGTAAAGCTTCAAGTATTCAGGTTTTCTAAATACGGTACTGCTTGTGAGTCTATTAGCGAGCGAATCACCCTGTATAATTGCCGTTATGATATTTTAGGCAATTACAATATTCTGAGGAAAGTCATTTTGAAAAAAAAGTTAGTCGGATTTTCATCGATATTAGAATTAAGAAAAAAAAATTCTTTTTGATAAAAGATCATTCTCACTTCTTTTTAAAGCTTTCAAATGGCACTGCCTGTTTTATGTTTTATAATTTTGTAGTTCATATCAGAACGAGTTCAACGAACTCCTATACCATGACTTTGAAATAATATTGTAGTCAGAAATGTGGAATCTACGAACGGAAAATTCTTGTGAAAAATTCTATTACTCATGTAAATTAAATTTTATATGTTTAAAATTCATGTTTTTTAACAAAAAGTTTTGTGGACACAAATTGAGCAATTATCTTTCTAGAGATTGCAAACCCATGTAATGGTTATTCCATCGACAACTGGTTTCGCTTCCTACAGTGTGGATCTATGGTTCTTTCTTCCTCCTTTCAATTCTTTTTTATTTTCTATCAATTATTTAGATATAAAAGTAGGTAATGAATTTTAAACAAATTGCAAATAAAATGTCTTTACTTACTAGAAGATATACAAAAGTTTTGTTTGCTATAGGAAAAAAGATAAAAATATAAATTATCATTAAGCGGAAAAACTGCAGATACCGTTATTTATACAAATGCTTGTTCCAACCTGATCTTTCTTTTTGACTTATGAAATCTTTCAATGGTTTCACCGTATTTCGTTTATACCAACGAAATTCATAAGGCTATTCACCAGCGTCGAAATGAATCCCGCGATCAGTCACGATCAATCTTTCAATCCACAATCAACTATAGCAAAATTAAAATGAATCCACAATTTTCAACTTTACAAGTAATTAGTACTCCCCACGCGGTGATCGTAAGTTTGACAAAAAATTAAATGAAAAACAATTGTTAGAAGATACTTTGGTTTATTCAAAAGTATCTACTGCGATTTCTGATATAACAATAGTAGTAGACGTAAAAATTACAAAAAATGTCATTGACATGCTAAATGAATATGAAGTAATAACAGAGGAGTATCCAATTAATAATAATGAATTGGATCATGAAAACATATATGAAGAAATATACGAGGATTTTATAGACAATGAACGGTACGAGCTGGAAGAAAAAACATTATTTACATATTCCATTATCCCTCATGGCGTTTGTAAATCCTTCGGAAAAAAGGAGCAAACATCTAAACAGAAAAAATGACATTATCTTTAGGGAAAATCAAATTAAAATAGAAGATACAATATTTTATAAGTACGATGCCATTGATAAACGGATCTAGGATTGTTTTAAAGAATCTGGACAAAATTTTCAACAAGCTATCAATTGCCTACTGCAACAGTTGCAAGAACCAGCAGTTTTAATCAGATGGTTTTTCATTCAAAGTTTTTACTCATCGAATATACTACTTCAAAAATAAACGTCGAATTCGGCAAAGAAAAGTAGTCAAATACGTCTTATTTAAAGAAAATGCAAGTTTGGGCGAAACAATAAAAGCTGCTATGAAATTTCGAATTATATAAATCATTTTTAAAGTCAGTGATCCACTTCTTAAAAAGAATTCAAAACAGCTGTTATTTCACAGAGGATGAACGAGAAATTACAAACAGGGAAAGTGCCATTTAGTTATACTCATTCGTACATTATCAGTTGCGCGAGAGAAAGAGAGATTTTCGAAAATGTTAATGAAGTTTTTTCCCCAAAGAAATGCAAAATAGTAAATGCTTTTCACAGCAATTCTGCATTTATGTATTTGGTATGCGAGGTGCTTGTTTTTATAAGTTCCACCGTTGTATGGATAACGGGGAACAAGAATTTAATCTTATTTTTATACTTATGCTGTCAATGTGACAAATAATTTATTTATTGTTTTCTGCATTTCCAAGTACAATTGACAGAACTGCTGCTAGGCAAACTATTACATGGTACCCACCCTGAATAGAACTCCATTTAAACAATGAAGGAGTTTTTAATTGCAAATATTAAAAAAAATAACGAGTGGTTTATAGAATCATATAATTTCGTAAATAAGGGAATCAAATCTAGCACTCTGCAAAATTTGAACTAAATCGGTGAGCCAAGAAGCTTGCAATTTCTTTGTTAGATAGGGCGTAGGTTTCTACCTAGGGTAGGTCTTATTAACATTATCTAAATCTTGAATTTAAGTATTCATGGAAAATTCAGAGATCAACAAAGAAAAAAAGTATCTACAATCTGTAGCACTTATTTTTAACGCTACTAAGACAGTTCTTGTATTCCATCTTAGTTTGTCGTTAGTGCAAGTAGTACACTCGTAGTTTGTGAAAAATATGTTCCACTTATGAAAAAATTAATATATATTGTTAATTTTCGGTGAGCACAAATGGAATGCACGTGAAGATACGTTTCTGTATTATATAAGACATCGAGAATGGCATTAACCTTGTGTATAAATATTTTATATTTAAGAAATTTAATTAAAAAAACAAATTTAAGAAACTATAGAGAATTTGAAAAGAAGGAAGGGAACAAGTTACAATTAATTATAATTGAAGACAGTGCTATTAAATTCTTGAGCCATTTGGACAAAAATTCGTACTGTTTTTATAGTTTCTAGTTTATCTAAGAGTATTCTCTGAAAACTACTAAACGATTTTGTACAAAATGGAGACAATTGATTTCGATTAATTTTTATGAATTTTACATTCCTGACTTTAAGGTTATTTCATGATTATGGCATAGTAATTCAATGAAATCATATTGATACGAGCTAGAATATGATAAAGTTTAAATCAGACAGTATCGTTGAAAAAAGACAAGTTGACTTTAATTTTTTATGGGAGAAATTATATTTTTTTTAAATTTTATCACAATTGCCAATCGATAAATATTAGTTACCACGTGTTTTAAATAGTTCTTTTTTCTGATTATTATTGCAAACGATAAAAAATTGTGCCGACAATTATGCGATACATCTTGTATAGAGTAGAAAGGTCAAGCCATAAATAGATAGAATGGATATTTTTCCGAAAAGCCTCAATGATCGATCAGCATCAAATTCTGGGGAGAGGGAATCGGGAAATAAATCCTAAATATAAAATTTTAATTTGGGTTTTTTATTCATTTTCGACATATGAATAAAAAACATTCCGTATAACACATTGAATTCTGTCTGTATGGACGTTACGCAGACGTCACTGATCAACCGTCATTCTTTGTAGTGTCGTCGTGAACTGTTGAGTAGTCGATGACAGAGTGACAATAAATATAGGGTTCTTTATACAAAATGAGTCCCTTTTTTTCAGCACAAGTAATAGAATATACTTTTAACAATGATTAACCAGATGTCTCTAGTTGCCGGATAAAATAATATGCCCAAGTCATCTCATATTTTCTCATAATTTTTCTCTTTTTTATGTTTATATATCTAAATAAACAGTAAATATGTTTTAAAAAATTATGTTATTAATAGTTCGGTAGCTATTAACCCTTTGCACTCGACGATTTTTTAGCTAATGAGTAGGAGTTCAAAGATTTTCTGCTATAAAGCTGGCGATATTTCTTTCAGCAGTAAATAAGAAATCGTATAATAATTAACACGTAGAAATATTCGATTTCGATAGCTCGCACAGCCGTTACATTATCTTAAATTTGATATATTAATTAATATCGATCTTCGAAATTTTATCCAATGGCGACCGATGGTCGCCTCTCGAGTGCAAAGGGTTAACCCTTTGAGCGCTGAGCTGTTCGACGTTAAGCGTACGCTGTGGGACCGCCCACTTCTTACGACAGTGCACGCGCTGGGCAGCCTGCTTTTTACGACGAAGCACGTTTCGGCAATATTCTAAACTAATTGTAAACTATTACAAAATTATTATTTTATAAAACTTTACAGCGTTCATAGCCCAGATTGAATGGTTGTGCGAGAACCCATATATGCGTTCATAGCCCAAATCGAATGGTTGTGCGAGAACCCATATATGGCTTCATAGCGCTCAAAGGGTTAAATTTCTGAAGCTGAAATTTCATATTCAGGAAGTATGACCTATAGAATTCATCGAATTATAACAAATTTTTGTTTCAGTATCAAATAAATCTAAATTAAGGTTTGACTTAGTTACGAGAGTCATTTTAGCTTCTTTATGGATTAAGAAATTTTAATGGTTATTATATGCATAACAATTGTATTTTTATAATGTATCCAAAATTTATATTTTCAGAAAAAAATGGATGTGAAGTTACACAAGTTTGTTCTCTCGTTCGGCATATAGTTGCCAATTGCGAGAACTTAGAATTTATGGGTATTATGACAATAGGCATGTTTGGATATGATATTACTAAAGGACCAAATCCTGATTTCTTGTGTTTGAAAGAATGTAGAGAAAAAATTGTCAAGGAATTAAACATGGATTCCAAACAAATAGAGTTATCGATGGGAATGTCAAATGATTATGAACATGCGGTAATATCAATAGAAATTATTTTCATAATTTTTCAAATGTATTAAATATAAGTATATCAAAATATGAAATTAATTTTATGCAGGTGGAGCTTGGAAGTACCAATGTTAGAGTTGGTAGCGCTATATTTGGAGAAAGACCAAAGAAGGATGTTAAATGAAATACATATACATTTCTTGTATAATATTGTTTTAAATATATATTTTGTTTATGGTGTTGGATTAAAATTCGTTTGTATAACGAATTTCTATGTATAGGGTCAAGAGTTTTTCATTAATAACTCAGAAGGTATTTATTTTTCAAAAATAACATTTACTTTTAATATCTATCCACTCTCTTTCTCCTGTAAAAATTTGTGCCGTCTTTGAAAGAATATAGCAATCTCTTTTTGCTACATTTTTTTATTTCTTCCATTGACCAATGAACAAAATATCCTTTATAAGTAGCAAATAGTATTGTTAACACGTTACATTTTATTTGCCATTTAATAACATATGTTTTATCATAGGAAATTAAGGATTTGAGCAACAAGTAATCAGCATTGAATTTAAGATAATGATATTCAGTATCATTCCATTCATAGTATTACAGTAAAAAAATAACCCTTTTTTAAATCATTAATGCAAAGCGTATTTGAGGGTTTGCCAAATATGTATTTTCATCTAACACGAAGTTCCATCAATAATAAGAGAAAATTTCTAATTCCAACTCAAAGACATCCTTCATTATGTGATACTTTTTTTTTTTAATGATAATAGACACGTTAAAGAATGAATTATTAAATAATTCTTCTTACTACCGATTAAACATTTAATTAAACATTAGTAAGTAAAAATTAATCACATTTCCTTCTAGCATTTTGAATAATATTTAAGCCTTTGCATTCGAGAGGCGACTTCCAGTTGACTACTTTTGTTAGCAAAATCCTAAAGATTTTATAATCAACATTAAGTTGAAAATATTGTAACGAAACATGAGATATTGGAACAAAACAGTATTATAGATAAATTTATACACGATTTCTTTAGATGTTATTGTCAAAAATATTGTCAACTTAACACTGTATCGACCGGAAGCCTATTATTCGGCTTTTTGTCGCCGACACCTATCGACCGATAGCCTATTAATCATCTTTTTGTCACCGACGCTTACCAATCTATGTAGCGTATTAATCGGTTGTCATGACGATGAACAGTCATTATCATTATATGAATAGTAATTTGTTATTTAGCATTGAGGTACTTTGCTCAGTTGTATCAGTTGCGTTGTTTTGTAAGCTCCCCATTTTTATATGGGGGGTGCCAGGGAGAATCTGCGGTTGAGAGGCCGATCGGATGTGATTATGCTGTTGACTCGCTAGCGGTCGGTAAAGTGTTAATAGCAAAAAAGAGTTAATCTTTCATATTTGTCGTAATATCTTTTTTCAAGTATAATAAAAACTGTGGCAAATTTAAAAAAGAAAAAAACGATAAGCGCTTAGAATTTCAGTGAAACGATGGAAGCGGGAAGAAACGAGATGTTCGAAGAGCGTTATTAAAAACGATATTAAAAGTCGAACGAGACAAACAGAAAAACGACTGACACACTTACAGAAGAGAGAATAATGCGAATGAAAGTGGATCAGCAGAAACGAGAAGTAACAAATGTAAATCTGGAACCCATGGGAAAGAGAGAAGAAGTTAAGGAACATGCTATTAAACCATGTTAAAGGTAACATGGTAGAAGAAAGGTCCGATGGTGAAGAGACGGAAAAGGGTGATTTTGACGAAAACACGGATGCATCAAACGAGTGCACGAAGAAGTTAGCAAGACATCGAAATAAAGACCGGACGTACACGCGATGCGCCACGCGCAGCGTTAAATTTCGACACACAATCTATTAGCGTTAAAGTAGCGTGATAAAAAAGACGTATGGATGTTATCTAGTTCACATTTTGATGAATTTGTTGAAACCAAAAAAATTAATTATGAAAGTGGCAAAACAAAGAAAAAACCAAAGTGTGTAGCAGATTACAATGCCTTGATAGGCGCAGTTGATAAAATCGATATGATTTTGAGTTTACTTCACTGCGTTCATATTTTTTCCACCTCTTAGATCTCGCTATATACAATGCATATATTCTTCGCAAAAGTGCTAATAATAAAACTGCAACATTTGAAAAATTTCATTTACTTCTCATAAAAGATATTTTACAAAAATATCCATCATGCAGAGAAGAGGCTAAAAGAGGAAGAGTTCGTTCGGAAGACCTTTCATTTCGGTTAACGAAGAGGCATTTCCTTACATCCTGCAAAAATAAAGAAACTAATAAATGTCCTTCACGGCGAAGATGCACTGTTTGCGCTAAACATAATCGCAGGACTGACTCGCGCTATGAATGCAAAAAATGTAACATTGGCCTATATATTGAACTCTACTTTGAGATTTAGCACACAATACGAAATTATTAAATTTTCAATTTAAAAGATATAATTTACTATTTTTTATATTGTGTTATTATTGCTGTATTTTGTATATTGTATTTTGTATATGTTATTATTGCTTAATGAAATAAATGGTTCTGTTAAGGTTTTTGCAGTCACTGCTCAAATTATTTCAGTTACAATCAACACATTTTGCAATGAAATTTCAGTCAGCGCAGCATGC
The DNA here is from genome assembly GCF_001483705.2 of Eufriesea mexicana. Classification (NCBI taxonomy): domain Eukaryota; kingdom Metazoa; phylum Arthropoda; class Insecta; order Hymenoptera; family Apidae; genus Eufriesea; species Eufriesea mexicana. The sequence continues at coordinate 220,980 of NW_016909472.1, forward strand.
GCTTCGTCGTAAAAAGCAGGCAGCCCAGCGCGTGCTTTGTCGTAAGAAATGGACGGTACACAGGGCACGCTTAACGTCGCACAACTCAGCGCTCAAAGGGTTAACAGGGTCCCTGCCAGACCCTGCATACGCCCCACGCTTTACAGTTGTATTGTTTTGTTTCTGGCGTATGCCTTACAATGATTAAAATAGTGCAAAAATCATAATTATCAAGGAAAGGGTGTATAGTTTAAGATGCATAACACAACAAACCAATAAATTTATTTTTCTAGGAATTAGTTTAACAAATACCTGGCTGAACATTACTCTACCAAGCGAGTTGCATCCTCACATATAATTTTTTTATCATGCCTATATTAGTTTAAAATAAAACATTTTAATTGAAATCAAGTTTGTATACAATTACAAAGGGATGTTACGGTGAACTTTGTTAAAACATGGCAAACATAAGTGTGGTTTATCCACACAACTATCGCAGAATGTTGCAACTATTACAGTAACTATAAATAAATCCCAGCTTCAGCGAAGCAGTAATTGTGATATCAACGGCACTCGAATAAATGACTGATCGAAACACGAGAAGTGCAGTTAAAACAAGTTGCGATAAGAAAAATTGACCATCACTCTACGTGGGGCATATACTCCTCACGATCAAATGAACGCATCAGCAATAGTATTAAGATGCCCATAATAGACTTCATAATGAATTTTTAAAAAATTCTTCATTTTACAATGGTAATACCAAATGGCTTGAACGGAAAGTTCAGCGTGGGGCGCATACGCCCGACGCGGCAGGGAACGTGTTAAATTTACAATAAAAACGTTGACGAGAGTTTAGCGTAGTTTACAGGAGATGACAAACTCCCAATCGAAAAATGGATCGTGGACTTTGAAGAATTGGGTACGTTATTGGACTGGAAGGAGGTGCAGACGCTGCTGTACGGAAAACGTATGCTAAAAGGTTTCGTCAAGTAGTTCGTTACGTACGAAAAAAGAATAACGTCATGGAAGAAATTAAGAGAAAAGTTAATGTTCGAGTTTGAAATAGAAACGAACAGTGACATAGTTCATGTACTGGAACAGCGAAAAAGAAGATCAAACGAAAGTGCACGGCTGTACATCGACGCGATGCAAGAGATCGCAAGCCAGGGAAACGTGGAAACTAATCAAACATATAATTGTGGGCAACTTTCATCGATACATTGTCTTCTGGCGGAAGAAAGCCCTTCGTTGGATTTCTAGGAAGACATCGCCAAGGTTCAAGGACACAGATAACACAACCGAAGAGGTTATCTACACTCGATGACGAGGCCATAGAGAGGGGACACGCCCTATAAGACTCCGGGGGATGCATTTTTGAGGCATTTGCCTACGAGCTTAGGAACCGAATAAGACATTTAGTTACGAAACTAAACGTCTGTTAATTAAAATCTACATAATCAACGGAATACAGGACGACGAAATGAATAAGATGACGTTACATGAGGCACGTTCGTTGCACGAAATAAGAAAGCGTTTGGAATTGTACGACAGGAGGCAGGAAAAAATGACTGAACATAAAAAGCAGTTTATAAAGAGGGTAGAAATAGAAAAAAAGAAATTACAGCTCAGAAAATCCAACAAGGCCCATTGTTACAGTTACGGTTCGATGGAGCATAATTATGCAAGCTGTCCAGACAAAGAAAAAGGAATAAAATGTTTCGGCTGTAATAATTTTGGTCACATTGCACCAAAATTGTAACGGGAACAAATTCCTGAAAGTAAATATTAGCAATATGGAATGTTGCGCTTTAGTGGATACGGGCAGTGATGTGACTCTTATTCGGCAAGATCTTTTTAATAAAATGAACAAAGTAAGACTAACAACCAAACGTCGCGTATGCTTATGGGATTTAGTAATGCTCGAATTATTTCGATCGGGTGATTTGACTTAAAACTGATTATCGACGGTTGCGAATACACAACTGGTATGTTGGTGGATACGCGAGAGTCCATGACATCGCAAGTAATACTCCGACAAGATTTTTTAACGTGAGTAGAACTCTATATTAATAAAGGTGTGATAACATTGAGAACGACAAAGGACGATAAGAGAAGAAGTCATATTGAACACAGTGAAGTGAACAAGAAGGACGATAAAATCGACTTAGGAATTATTAAGTTACTGAAAATAAACTTCATAGAAATAAACGAATTAAGTAATCACATACTGTACAGTGAAAAAATAAAAGAAGTGATTTCGGGCTATAAATTCGTCAAGAATGCGAAGACAACGGTCGTCTTACTAAAACAGGATCCCATTTACTTACAATAGTCACAGATGAGGATTGTTGCGGCCTTAGGACAGCAATGTCCCATGTCAAGTGGAGGACTGTTTTATGTCCCTATTGTCAACGTCTCTTGACTTCTATACACTCATTGTCACCTAAACCACCGTTGAGTAAACCGTAACAAGCAAAAATGTATCACCCTTAAGATAGGCACAAGGACCCAGATTGTTTAAACAACCACCACCACCGAAAGACATTGAGGCTAGCACACACCCCCAATATTATAGACCAATCAGCAGACAGGCGAATCTTATAAAACCACCGACAAGGCATTCGCAAAAAGATTTTTCCTAAAAACTCCGAGACGACCATACTATCATCATCGAGGCCCACCAACAACTCGGCACAGGAGACTGTGAACTATAGAACTCTCTGCAGTTCGACCATAACCAGGCCTACCTCTATCAAGTTAAAGTAGACCGCATCCCAGCAATATTGCCGCAGCAGCGTAAACGGGCCTTACAACCCCGCGAAATTCCCACCGTGAGAGTTACAGTGTTCGGGACGCAACAAGGATGCTTAGACGCCAAGTGGAGGCGTCTGGACCGGAGCTCAGCCGAAGAGGCTACGGACACGTGAAGATAAGGCCACGGAGAGGGGACACGCCCTATAAAACAGCGAGGGATGCGTTTTTGGGGCACTAGCCGACCAGCGTACCGAGGGAATAAAACAGTTATCAAGGGGCAAAGCACCTAGTTATTAAAATCCTCTATAAGACGCATTTTAGAATTTACTTCCAACGTTAAAAGTCGTGGAAGAAAACGGATTAGGAATCAATTGGAAAAAACACACATTTTTACAAAAACGGGTAGAATACCTTGGATATGAAATAGAAGGTGGATATGTATATCCATCACCGGCGAAACACAGTTTCATACAGTAAAATATTTTCCAACTCCCGTATCTAAGAAACAAATTTAGAGTTTTTTAGAACTCACAGGGTATATCCGTAAGTTTATTCGGGATCATGCGAAAATTGCTTGCCCTTTGTCAGTTTTGTTGAAAGACAACGTTACATATAATTTCGGCACAAAACGACTAAGATCATTCTAAAATCGGACTACGAGTACCGATACAAGTAAGCATGGCTACGGCAATATTAATGCAAAAAGGTATTAATAAAAAAGATTTTCATTCGGTGTATTTTATGAGTAGGAAAACGACGAACGCGGAAAAAATTATCACTCTTACGAACTAGAGATATTAGAAGTCATTAAAATCGTGCAAAAGTTTGAGTATATTTGTTACGAATAAAGTTTAAGCTAATTACCGACTGCGATGCGTTGCGTAAGACGTTAAATAAACCGGACTTATCAACGAAGATAGCGAGATGGGAATTAATTTTGAAAGAATTCGAATACGAAGTAGAGCACCGCCCAGGTTCACAGTTGTCTCATGTAGATGCGTTAGATGAGCGTATTCGTGTAATAAACCAAGTATTACAAACGGAACCGTACGAAGACTATGTTATAGAGAACGACGTCTCAATGAAGGAAGTAAATAGTAAAAGGATTATCATGCTACCAGTCAGTATGTATATGGAACTTATTAGGAAGATACACGAGGACGGACATTCTTTTTTTTTTTTTTTATTGACTTCACGAGTTTTACAATCAATTCCTCAAATGGGAATTATAAGTAAAAATGATAGCTTTATGGGTGACATGAAAAGCAAATACGTAGATCGTTGCATCGGTTGATTGCTTGCAGTATGTGTAGTACAATGATGGAGTTAGAGTTATCAGGAGAATCGACGTACCAGGTTCAGGGGAGCGAATCTTTTTAGTCTAAATGGAGATTTATTTGGATTTGACAACTTTCTAGCTAATTGATTTTTGTGACACGTTAACTGACTTATGTGGCGTTTGCTAAATTGGGTGATTTCGCATTTTATAAAAGGTATAGCCAAGTCACGATGTATTACGTCGTTTGTAACGTACCATGGGGCGTTACATATGTTACGTAGCGTTTTAGATTGGAATCTCTGTATGATCTTGATATTGGAGTTGCTGGCCGTGCCCCATAGCTGTATACCATAAGTCCAGACAGGCTTGAGGATGATCTTGTATAATAGTAGCTTGTTTTCCATCTTTAGTTTAGAGCGATTACCGATCAGCCAATACAGTTTTTTCATTTTAAGCCTCAGCTGCTTACATTTGGTTTGGATGTGTCTTTTCCATGTCATTCTTCTGTCCAGGATCATTCCAAGATATTTAGCCGAGTCGCTTTGGGGTATTACAATGTTGTTCATCTTAACTGGAGGACATGTTTGCTTGCGTAGGGTGAAGGTCACATGTTTAGATTTCTTTTCGTTTACTTGCATGTTCCAATTTTTAAACCAGTATGATAAATTGTCCAGATGCTCTTGAAGAACTTTGGATGCTTCCAGGGGATCATTGTGTGAGGCCATGACTGACGTGTCATGTGCAAACGTGGCTGTTGTGACATTTGGTGGAGTGCTTGGTATATCTGATGAGTAGATGAGATATAGTATCGGACCTAGAACGCTTCCCTTGGGCACATCTGAGTGGATTTTATAGGCTGGAGTGATTACATCCTTGAATTTAATTTTATATTTCCTATCGGCTAGGTACGATTGTAGAACCGTAAAGTATGCATGTGGGAGTAGTTTTTTTAATTTATAGCGGAGGTCAACGTGCCAAACTTTGTCAAAGGCTTGAGGACTGTGGCTGAGGACCAAACTGTTTATTCCACTATAGATAACTGTAGATCGTAAAAAATGAATTACTGTTGTATATTATCACTAGATCGATCTTAGTTGACGACGATTAGTGACGGATGGTTCTTTGAGGAAGGTTCTGTCTAGCTTCGAAGCGTCAAGTGGACTGCATTTTAGGAGAACTCTCTTCCTGACTGCTCTGTCGGTGGTTTTATAAGCTTCGTCTGTCTACTGATTAGTGGCGAATAATATTGGGGGTGTGTGCTAGCTGCAGCGTCTTTCGCTGGTGGTGGTTGTTTAAAAAATCTGAGCCCTTATACCTGTCGTCTTAAGGGTGATATATTGTTGCTTTGTTACGGTTTACCCAAGTGGTGGCTTAGGTGACAATGAGTGTATAGAAGTCAAGGGACACTGACAATAAGGTCATAAAACAGTCCTCCACTTGACCTGGGACATTGCAGTCCTAGGGCCGCAACACTGGTACTTGTCAAATTTCAGAGCTTTCACATTTGGATACACAGTCTGTCCTAAACAAAATGATGAACGGAATACCGGAAACGGTATTTCAAGGATTAACAGTTAGGATTGACGCGTGATTATTGATATTGAAGGTGTGAGTCGAGAGATACTTCTTTATTGGATAATGGAGATTATTATTTTGCGTTAATTCCTCTTTTGCTCTAACAGATGTAATAATGATATAGGTATACGAAATTACGTACCAAATTAATTCTATGTACTAACGATGTTTCCACTGAAACTCGCAATTTCGACTGCTAAATAAAACTGTAGTATTCAGAGAAGAAATAATTGGAGAATGGTCTGATGAGAGATCAAAAAGAGAGCGGACTTGAATGTATTGAGATGAAATGCCTTTGGTGAGAAAGAAATGCAATAAGTCTGGTATTTTATTTTGATCCGTGGGCCAATGAGTGGGTTCTCCAGTACTCACGTGTTCTAGTTTACATGCCTGCATGCATTTGAAGAGTGATCTGCCTCTTGGATTTATAATTCTTGATCCCCAGGAGGTATTTTTAGCGTTGAAGTCACCACCTGCTATAAATTTGTTGCCCAGTGTTGAGAAGAATGTCTCGAAGTCGTCTTTTGATATACTGTGCTTGGGAGGGGCAGTATACAGCTGATAAGGTTATAGGGCTATGGAGGATTTGTAATACTATGTTAGTTGCCTGTAGATGTTCATGTTTGTAAGCTGGGTGGTCAAAGTGGCTTATATTAGATTTTATTAATATGGCAGTTCCACCATGTGCTTTTCCGCTTGGATGATGTGTAGTGTATGTCTCGTAACCTTTAATCTTTAAATAATTTTTAACAGTGAAGTGAGTTTCCGTAATTAGTATTACGTGTACGTCTTGGCTGATAAGAAAAGATTCTAGCTCATTTTTACGTCGCGTGAGTCCGTTTATATTCCATAGAGCAATGCGTAAAGGCTTATTGTTCATGATTTTGCTACTATTTTTGTTACTATAGTTATCAAGTTGAATAGCATATTGATGATTTGTTCATTTTGCTTCACAAGTATTTGTTCTAACTTGGTGAATGATTTTTCAAGTGTATGGATAAAGTTGAAGTTTTGTTGCGTAGTATTGTCTTCAGTGGGTTGTACCCTAGTATTATGCTTTGCAGCTTGTGCATACGTGTACTGGTAGTTAGAATGGTAGTCGTTGTTTGATGTTGTACCAAGGGGGTATGTAGGTGGATCGTTAGATAATTTTTTGGCCATTGGTTTTGGAAATGTTCTTTCTTGCAAATCTTTGTATACTGAGCAGCCTCTGTAGCTTGCAGGATGATTACCCGCGCAAAGAGCGCACTTAACTGGAGAGTTTTCTGGTTTTTTGCATTCGATAGTAGGGTGTAGTTCTGAGCATTTTACACAACGAAAGTCACGGTTACAGTATCTTTGCGTGTGTCCATATTGTTGGCATCTCTTGCACTGGACTATTTCCCTTTTCTTGTATGGGGTCTCTATTTCCACTATGCAATTCATTAGGTTTTTAACATTAAAGATATCCTTATTGTTGTGTTTTTGCTTGAGGTCAATGAAAAACAATGAAAGTGGCTGGTGCGTTTTCTTATGTTGGATATTTGTTATGTTCGTTACTTCATGTTCAAGTCTTAATAACTCTTCTTTCAACGCTTTTGTATCCACAGAGTGATGGATATGTTTCAAAACAATCCTGAAAGCTCTCTCTTGTTTGAGCTGGAATGTATGAAATTTTGCATTCTTATCTTTTAGAATTTTTACTATGTTCCTGTACGCTTCAGGTGTCTTAGGAATTATTTTTACTTTGTCATTACTGACCTTTAGACTATATGCATCCTCGTTAACTTCAGTCGATAGCATGTTCATCATGGTTTGTATGTCGATAACATGATCCAAAAAAATAGGTGGTGGAGGGGGTACTTTTACTGGAGTTGTCTCCATAGTCACTTCACTGTCTTTCATCTCTTCTAGTATAGAAAATCTGTTTGTTGTAGTTATAGGATCCATGCTATTGGTTTTTTGTTTAACGTTTCTTACAAGTTGCTCAGGACTTCTTTTACTCTTGAAGTTATTACTAACTTGAGAAAGGCTCTTTTGCCATGCTGGAGGGAGTATTTGTGAATAAGTGTCATTATTGTCATCTGTTTCCATTTGCGGGGATGTGGACACTTTAGGTTGGTAATCCGCACACGAGACTAGTCTCGTAGCGGATTAAAATACCAACACTTTAGGTTGGTAATCCGCACACGAGACTAGTCTCGTAGCGGATTAAAATTAAAACAGCACACGTTGTGTATTTGATCTATAAATGTTTTTAATAGAAAACACTGTTTGAGGTGAAACGCACACAGATGTCACTTCGCGGAATGTGAACGTGGAGTTAACTAGTTAACTACTCGGCGTCTTATGCGGTACTGCCTCACACATCAATCACTGAATATTCATCGTTTCGTAAATCGTGGATTAAGATGAATTTGATACGAATCTTCGATAATATTCGAACGTGTTTGCGATCGAGAATCGAAAGCGTGGCCGTTAGCGTCTTGGAGGAGCGAACGAACCGGCCCGCGCTGTCTCAAGCGAACGACTCGGACGGACATTCTGAAGTGAAAAAAATGACGGAGCGAATAAAGGAAGAGTACTAAATACCGAATTTAGCGGTTAGACTCGAAATATTTGTTAATCGTTGCGATCCGTGCATCTTACAATTAGTAGAAAGAAAGAAAGGGAAAATCGAGGGTGAACTAGCGCTGATTAATAAGGGGATAAGGTCGCTATCGACTTATTATATCGACCATTTAGGATCAATGACAAGTACCGATAAAGCTTTTAAGTATATTTTTGTTATAACCGATGACGTGTCATCGTGCAATAAGTCAAAATATTTACGGTTAATATTTTTAGAGAAAAATTATTCATTTGCGTTCATTTGCGACTTATGGTTCCTTTCAGGCATTTTCTTATGATGAGTAAAATAAATTGCGTTAAAAAAAAAGTAATTATATAGAAAGAGGTAAACTTCATCGATTTGAATGCTTTTTAAATATGTCATAGAATTTGATATTTTGAACAGCTTTTCTCTGAACATATAATTTAATAGAGTATCTAAAATTTAGTGTTACAATTATGAAAATATTAAAATATCGATTGAAATTGTTTTAAATATTTATATAAATATATTTGTATATTT
>NW_016909472.1:231677-276027 GCF_001483705.2 Eufriesea mexicana
AAAAGAAGTTTTTCTTTTAAGAATCTAATTATGGAGGAAAATTAAATCTTTTATAGATTCCGAGTTCAATAGTATTGTACTTCATACTATCGGAAAAGCACATGAAGTATATATTTAATGTAAATAGTTTTTTTATCGTTAAAATTTAATATATATATAGTTTATAATACCCTGTACTCTGATAAATATCCTTCACTTTTTAAAACAACCACTATTACTATTGTATAATCGTAATTAAACATCAAAATTAACAAAATTAAATTATGCAATTAAAAAAGACGTTAATAAAATAATGAATTCTGTTGAAAACATTACGAATATCATTAATTTTTTGAAGGATGTTGGTATATATTCCAAGATCTAATAGAATATAAGTTACTTATAGATGATCGTTCATGACCAAACATGTTAATGCGACTTTAAATAATATAACATAAAAAGAAAAAATATAGAAAATTAATTGTTGTCTTTGTTGATTTTCATTCTCTTTTTGTGTTTTTAATTTGCATTACCATTACAATTGTATCTAGCGTATTATCCTGCAATAACTTAAGAGATTCATTTTGATTCATTAACATTAATCATATCTTGTTTTTTTTTGTTTAAATCAGATTATAGATAAAACAAATTATAAATGACTTTCTTAATTTGTATGTCACACTTAACAAACTAATCTTTCTTTTCATAAAATAACTTAACTTTTGTTAATTTTTTGATTTCAGATTCTATAATTTGTATTGTAATATCAAAATCACAAATTAATCTTATCAACCTTATTTGTGTATTAATTGTTGAATACTTGACGATATAGTTACGTTAATTGTTAAAAATAAAATACGGCTTAACGTATATAGAAAAATCAATCTCTTAGGAGAAATAGATATATCTTTTAACTATGCGCCGAAGAGGTTCCGGGAACGCGTGAAGTGTTTATTTCACGCGTTAGATAAGAATTAAGGGACCAGGACGTGCTGCAATCGCATACCCTTTTTCTTCACTCTAGTTTTGACTTTGCATCTAAACAGCCAGAATACATTTGATATACATTCCTTAGGATAGAATAAAGATAATTATAAAATAAAGATAATTATTTCTTTTTATCCATAATCCCAATATTAATAATAATTGACGTACACCATGTATATCGTATATTTTTCTCTCTTTTTTCTTTCTTCCTTTTCCTGGTTAATGACAATATACATAAATATATAATCGAATTTCTAAAAATCTTTGAGTTATAATTAAAAATACTATCTTAACTTACTAACTTAGGCTCAACGTTGTATTCTGAGTACTATGATTCAGAATAGTTATCCAACGATATGGGTATGGAGAATAATTTTCAGTGTTTGTGCGCTCTTGCTTCAGCTGTTCCAGCTGTGAAATAGGACTTGGTTTACAATACTTTTTTCTTAACCATTTATTGACATCTTTGTACACATATTCAGTTTTTGTCTGATATGAAGTATAATCGTCGACTACGTTTTTATTTAGGACAGTTAATACGAATTAGAATAATTTATCAACGATATACAATAGAGGTTTCCAAATCATGAGTCCCAACTCACTGATGGCTCGCGAGTACATTTTGGGTGGTTTGCGTCAAAATATTAAATTATTTAATTCTTGGTACGACTTATGCTGCGATATTGCACGTTAGAAATGCCACAGTATGTATCAGATTCATAAATTTTGTATTAATTAAGTTCATATTCGATAAAAATTTTCAAACTATTACATCGACTAAACGAAAATTTTCGAAAGTGGGTCTTAATTGTAAAAGTTTAGGAATCTCTTGTATGCAGGTTCGATATCCGAATTTAATTATGACTATCTTTGAATTATTGATGATGTTAGAACACTTTGACGAACAACCCTCAAGGATATGACAATTGATTTGCACGATTGTGAGAGGAGTCTTTATTTGAATGGCGTCACCCTGCATCGAGATCTATGTTTGCTTCGAGGAACCATCAAGCTTATTAATTTTCGAAGCAGGACTGAGTGACGCATTGGGTCGTCATAGGGCCTATAAAAACCTGGCTGAAGGGTTCGACGGGGCACTTTTTGACAACCCACCGTCTGCATCACGCATCTCAGAAGACTCAAGCCTCCGCGCATTTGTACCACAAGGGAATAAAATATAACCAAAGATAAAAGTTCAATTTATCAGATCATTTACGACACGATTTTATTATGATTTTCGTTGTTACATGAGTGCAAGTTATAGATTTTTATTATTCGTGAAGTGATTTCTGTGTATTATAGTTAATTTTCATATATATCCTCGATATTTTGAAATTGTCACTACTCTGTCAAAATTTTGCATAAATAAAAATTAAGATATTATTAAGATATTTGGTACAGGTTTAGAAAATTGTTCCATACGTGAGTTTTGAAAATAATTGCTTTAAAATAATCTAAGAAATTTATGTATGTAATTTTTTACGCGTAGTTCCTTTACTTTACTAAATTTATTTTTAAAATGTAGATATTTTTATTAAACCTACTTTAGATAAATATTTTTATTAAATATTATTTCTTGTCACGCGCGTTACGTCAATATCATTAAATCATTAAATCAGTATTACGTCATTTTTAAGTTTCTTATATGTAATTTGGTTCAACTCACATACTACTTACAAGAGACATTATGTTTCAAAAGTTCTAATTTTTCTGGATCTTTTAGGTTTATTGGGAATCTGAGGAGATGTTGAAAACTATTTTTATATCAAATATAGTTCGATCTTTCAAGGTAAAAATACGCTTTATTTGTATTTAAGTGCTTCCCCATTCATCTATTTATCTATTTTTAAAACTACACTAAGACTACAGTAGATATGAAACATAAAACTATATACAGCAGGTATGAAAAAATGTTTAGAATGAAAATTTAACAACTTTTTATGTGTTTTACGATTACATTATCAAAACCGTAAAAAATTTTTATTTCAATTAAAAATTCTTTTCTACCGTTATTATACGATGTTTTATTCTTTTCTCCCGTGCGAAGTCTTATTATAACTGTGCTTAGATATATTTGTAAGGAACATTGTTAAAGACAACATCTATAACGCAGATGAGAGTAATTTTCAATAAGAAATATAATACATTTTCGTGAATGCAGATTAGTTGAGAAAAATGTAAAAGATGTTGAAGTTTCTAATCAATTTTTACCATCCTCTAGACACAGTTACACAATTATACCCACGCAGTTTCTGCAAGTGAAAAATTTCATATTTGTTTGTTGTGTTAATATTGCAACTAAATTTTTAATACGAGAAACTAAAACATCATTTAGTGGCAGTAAAGAGGAGTACCTTCTGTCAGTAAAAAATGTTTATTATTTTAATATATTCGATATATTTTTTCAACCCTATCATAGTTTTAAAAATACGTTTTGTAAATAATAGGAAAGTACCCGAAAACCTATAAGGGATATTTTTATTCTGAAAGAACGAATCGTAGCTGGTAAAACAAAAAAGACAGTATACAACATTTCTCAAGGTCTGCAATAAACCCACCGAGTTTAAAAAAAATTAGAATTTTTGAATTACTTAATATCTCTTGTTAAGAATATTCCAATATTAAGTATTGTCGGTGATATGCGTGTCATAGGTGAAAACAAAATAAAGACATTGTCATAGATACATAATAAGTGCCAACTATGTAACATACGATAAAAAGATACACGCCAAAATAAAGGGATCACTAATTTTGGGCAAAAAATTCTTGATCTCGGAACTTAACTCGTAACTTAACTCGTAACTTTGTTAAAAAATATCCCACGGACATGAATATTCGTCCATTTTAGAGTTTGTCCTTTTTTTTAACGGAGCTACAGCAGTTTGAAAATCGACAAGTACTCCGCTCAAAATTAGCGATCCCTTAATTTTGGCGCGTAGTGCAGATTAGCGCGTGCCAGGAAAAACTTAAAAGTGGAAGTTTCGGAAGCATTGGAGGTGAAATGAACAGGCGAAATGAACAGAATACTCCTCTTATCCTTGCGCTGTCTCGCTAATCATCTTTCTGGTTCTGCAGAGTATATTATACGTGCAGCACACGCGGCGTTATTGCTTGCAATGCATTCTAATAGGCATCGTACTAAACCTTCGATGTTCGGTCGTGGTGCAATTGCGTCTTCCAACTTCTCGTTCCTAAGAAAATTTTTACTATACAATTTCGCAAATTTTGGTTTCGTCTTTAATATTCTACTAAATTCGTATATTTATACTCGTACATGCATTAATTACGGATCTTACGGATTTGCGCGTTAAGATCCCACTTCTGATGTTAGAAATTTTGCTAGGCAAGTATAATACTCCATGGTTAAATCGCTTAAGCTTAATAATACGTTCCATTATGAAGTTTTGGGGTAAGTGGCGTGTTGTATCTCATAGCATTATGCGTTTCTCAGATATATCTAGATAACAGATATATAGGGTGATTCATAAATGCATGTCTATGTTTTAGATGAATTTATTAAAATAGGTAAAAATAATATACGAATATATACGCTACTGGTCAAAAATTTTGGGCACATCTGTTACGTTTGTGTTTTACACTTAAATCTAATCCGCAAACTTTAATATTTTACAATATCGTAATCATTGTATATCGTATGTATGATTTAACTGTTATAAGGATAAAGATATATCAATTTTCGTCGGATAATATATTGTCTTCAATGGTGAATCTTTGGGATGAATTGGATTATGAAGTAAAAAAGTAGTATGTAGAATTAAAATAATATTTTTAGGAATTTCTACAAAATATTTGAAGGCGTATATTTATCAAATAATTATAAAAATTAGTTTCAAGGATACCTAGATTATACAAAACCTGTAACATTTATAAAGAAGATATTTTAAATATTATAATTCACTTTGATAATTTTCTGTGTCTATGTACGCGAGAAAAAATAAAAACAATATTTATAATAGTATTAAAAATAAGTCAAAAATATTTTATAAATTAGATTCTGTATTATCTATAAACCTAGACTTTTGGTGAGTGGTATACATTTTACGTACTTCACTTGTCGCGTTGTAAATAAAGAAAATGTTAAATATAATTTTATTATATTCATATCAATACAATTCACGAACATAGAATATATAGTTTATAATATACGATATCTTCAAAAATGATAAATTTCATAGAAATTGCAATTTTTGATCTTCTCTCATATTCTCTCTTCCCGAGTTTACGGAGCGATCGAAGGCTTAGCCCTCTTTCACACGGTGATTCGTGAATTGCGATTCGCGTATGATGGATATCGATCGTACATGTAATCCAATGGAATTGTTCAGACGGCAATTTTCGTGTGATGCGAAATCGTGATATGAATTTTGTGTATCATAGGACGATGTCCATAGACACGTAAAATATAAGAATTGCAATTAAGTCTGCGATAGACGCAATGTTAAACTCAACGTTTAATGACTTACTACTTTAACCGAAGTACTACACGGTTTAGAGCAAGGTTTATAATAATTAAGGTGTAACACGATTGGTTGGCTGCAGAAGACTATCGTTTATTGTGAAATAAAAGCCTTTGCACAGATGAATATCTTAAAGTGACATGGGAATGTGAGCAGAGGCAACAGCACACGTATATCTTCTCACAAATCAAGATAACTTTAGGGGAGGGAATTAGTCATATAAGTAGAAATTACAAGGTTGTTAGTGATTTTTTAAAATGAACTGTATATTTTTATTAACGTAATATTGTAGCTGGTAGTAAAACGAATTTATCCATGTATCATATCATGATATCTTTCTTTATTCTATAACTTCTTCTTTTATAAGGCCAATTATACGTGGGTTTGTTAATTAATACATAAAAGTATAAAAATTATTATGTATGTGCAGTAGGTTTTGAACAGCAATTATCAAGTTTCTGAGATATATAATTCGAAAACTTACAATTTGAATGCTACATCTATAGTTCAATATTTACTTAATGATATGTATTTCATTTTGTATTCAATTTTATATTTAATTTGGTATTTAGGTTTGTATTTAATTTGTATACAATTTATTTTCGATTATGTTGATTTTACTTTTATTCGATCTAACTATTCAACGATACATTGAAAATTGTGTCCATTAAATATATTTGTCAAGAGGAAGAAAATTATTCGAAATACATTTTGAATGATACAAATATTAGTATAAAATAGAAATCATGTAATATAATAATAATAATGAATAACATCCTATTTTAGAAAATATTACGACGATCAGATTAGATAAGGTGCTTATATTTATGGGATTGACAGAATTTACGTGATACGATTGAAGAATATTTGAATTAAAGTGATAGACGTGCGAATGCTTGGTTTAGAATGTTAAGGCGTCTACATATTGCACATTATGCTGCAACACGTGTATCAACACCTAGGTTTCATGATGTGGATTGCAATGTGTGTAGACTAGTATCGACATAGCAGTATTGGACAGGGCTTACATCGATATAAGAATCAGTATACCAACCTGGTTGGAGAGCAAATCTGATACCAATGTATGTGTCAACACGTGAAGCATGGACTGGATACTAAATGTATAGTTTCAAAGATTACTCAATAATTGCAATAGAAGTAATCTTAGGAAGAAAGAGCTGGAATCACCACAACTATCTTTAATATCTTTAGTGTTGCAAAAGATTTTTTCCCGATACCTTATTAACATAGAGGTATTTTTCTTATAACACTGTATTGCAATAATATTGATTCAACAATACGATTCGAGAAGTGACGAGATTTCCCGTAAACACGGCGATCCTGCAATTTGAACGGCGCTCTGATATATATGGTTCGAGGATTGAGGAAATCCCTGTACAAAATGGCAGATAATGAGAAATTTTAAGTGCAAATACGTCATTTGTTATTTTACTTGGAGCGTATTGAGAGTGTACTGTTTTAAATTTGCGTATGAAATTTTGGAATATAAAAATTTTTAATTTATTTGTAATTTATATAATTTTAACTCTTTATATTCAAAACTATTTTACTCTAGGGAAGTAAGAACTTGAAGATTTTTAGATTTTTTTTACTTTTTACAACGAATATAAATGGAAGTCATGCATAAATCAACGAAAACAATAAATCAATTTTATTTCGACATTTCATGTATTGTTACCTTATACAAAATTCAACTTTGGATACTAAACTTTATGATTTTGTTTCCTGTAATATTTCGTAGAATACGCGAAGGAAACATTATATAGTATTAGTTTGCGATAGTTTTGATCAGTTATAACAAACTATATGATCAACAAGGTTCTTTGTTTGCATTATACATTGAGTGATTCTCGTAGAGTTACCCGTCTTAAATACGTTTTCGAAAAAATCGAATTTTTGTAAAAACAAAATCGTTAACAAAAATCGAAGTATCGGGTGAAAACTAGAAACGTTAAAAAGCACTAACTGGTCTCAAATGACAGAAGAAATATCTCCGAATACATCGGTTATAATATTTTGAAGCTTTAAGTGGTTATAAATAGGCATTGAAGTTCAAGAATGTACCGATGTACGTAGCTTTTGCGTACTCTTTTTACATTTATACATTTCTAGCACAGGATTTTATAGATATTTCTGAAAAAGAAGTCGTAATAGATTAAGGAAACATCCATTGGAAATGCTTGTATGGCCCTTTCCCGCCAAGCGGTCATCGCTCCTTTCTTTCTCATAAGCAATACCATAGCTATGTTTAATCGACATTGCTAATAGACAATATACCTTCGGCTAATCTATATAATGAATTAATATTATTTAATAGTTATTGCTGTATAACAATATATATATAAAAAAATCTATCATAATTATAAGAATTAACTGATTGTGAGCGTATATTGTCTGTTAACGATTGAATTAGAAAATGTCTTTTTCAAATAACTATTTCTTTACATTTAAGCTCTATTACAATACAGAGAGTTTTATTTTACCCATGCTTTAATTTTTACCCGGCTCCTTTTCTAATTCAACATCTACTCTCAATAAATTCTGAATTGTAACTGACCTATCCTACTACACTCATTTGTCCTCACTTCTTTCATACATTACATAAATGTACACAGTTCATATCATACTTCATTCATTACGTGCATACTCGCTTTTCATAGCAACCTAAATTCGCTCATATTGACATTCATACAAACATCACTTACTTTTACATCAATATGTATTAAAATCTATGTCAATCATTACCACAAAAGTTCCCTTCTTATTCCAAAAGAATCCGCTTTGTTAATATTTTTTTATATTTCCAATTTTTACTCTCTTTGCAGCTTTCGTTGAATCATATTGAACGCTTACCTCGATTATTTGTGTGCATTTTGTTCTGTTCTGCAACATTTATATAATAGAAAGAATATTTGGAATTATTGACAAGTTTTCAATAAATAGGTTTATAGTCAAGAACGTAGATATTTTAATGCTTAATCTTCTGTAATGTATATATATTATATGTTCAAGAATAAAGGTCCAAATAATAAAATTTAGCGATTCATTATTATTTTGCACTTTTGCTTTCTAAACAGTTCTTTAACAAATTTGCACACTCGTTAGATTCCCTATATACTTGTTTAAAGTATATGTATCTGATAACAATATTATTAAACACCATTGAACATTTATAATATTGTTATTTTTAAAAATTTTAAGAAAATTAAAAAGAGAATTATATTTTTCAAAAATTTATTCTAGGATACTCTCTTTAGATGTTAGAACAAGGTAAAAATATTGTAGAAACTCAGAAAGATTTAAAATTTAAAAAGCGAACGCAAGCCTCAGAGTAAGATTTAAAAATTAACAGAGTAGAAAGAGAAATAGGATTTAAGGACATGAATTCAGAACAGAGCAATACAGAAAAATAGTAAGAACAAATACAAGCAAGAACAAAGTGCGACAATTTCTAAGGACTATTCTAACTGCAAATAATTAGAAACTCGTATTTTCCAAAAATTATTATTCTATATTCGTATTTTAGTTTTATTGAACAAGACTAATTATAATGTAACTATAAACTATTAAAATAAAGACTATTATGCTTGTAAATAAGAATACGCTTTTATTTATCGACACAATACTGACTCCACGGACTTACAATTAATGGTAGTCTTAACAGGGTAACTTAATTCTTAAAGACGCAACAGTTGACGCCTTCATGTAATTTTCTTTTACTTCTTCATCAAGAATTTTTTGTGAATTTATTTGAAGTTAGGAGAAAAGCAAAGTTGCAAAATATTATTACATTTTTAATGATGTCCGACACCTAAACCATGCAATTTACGTAGTCACAAAAAAAACACATGCCACTTTAAGCTTTTCAATTAACCTATTCGTAGTATTTATATTAAAAAATATGTGTACTCCATAGTGTGAGATAATTAAAATTGTTTTATATATAGTTTTCTTGCTATAAATATTCTTTCATGACCGAGGCATAGTAAATCTGTCTCGAAAATGAAGATGAGGTTAATTCTCTACAAAATAGGGCAAATGGAATGTGATAGAATAGTCAATAATGTTTCGTCATAAGACCCAGTAAATTGGCTCTCAGGTTTCTTAAATCGGTATATAGTAATGCAGAATCTAACATCATTATATATGTCGATGATTATGGAAATAACTTAAGTAACACACGTTTCCTTTTGAAATCTTAAAATAATAAAAGTTTCTCACTTTATATATATTGTAAATTAAAAAAATATTACTTACAACAAGACTACAAACTTAAGCTTCAATTTTCTGTTATTTGACCAAAAATAGTTTTATCCTGTTATATCATCAAAGAGTAACGCAAAATAACCGGTAAAATCATTTGTTTCAGATTTTTAACTTATAAGTAGTGTGAAGAAATTTACAATTCAACAGTAGGGTGATATTCAAATTTTACCACAAAGTACGCGTTTGTACAAATTATTCATCAGATTCAAATATATCTTTTGTAAACGATAACATTTATAATGTAGAGTCACACACTCTCTACTCGTTGGAGAGTACCTTGGAATACTCAGATTCACTGCAGTCTGTATTTTCGATTCGACTCTCAATAACGCGTAACTCTTGCAATCACAACTCTCGGTCTTAACTCTCTCAAGGACTATCTCAACTCTCTGATGACTATCTCAAATCCCGACTCTATCTTCCAAAGCGGGCCCTTTTAAGCCCGTCTGGAAGGCAAGGATCTGCCCAGAAGGGGGAGAAACCTCCCTCCACGTAACGCTCTGGGGTGGAAGGGATTCCTCCTTCAGGTTAGGCTCTCCGAAGGGTCACCCACGCTGGGACCCTTCCCGAGAGGTGCCCTCGGACGCGTCACCCCCAGTTTATAATGGGGAAAACCGGGGTTGAGCGAGGCTACCTCACGTGGCCTGGCCCCAACTTCCCCAGGCTCGTCTGGTCGCCAGACGCTAACGGGACCTCTATACCTGTCGACGTCTAAAAATATCCTGCAATAATGTATCAAATGTGATAAAAAAATGACAAAATTATTTTTAACTGGGAAAGAAAACATTAATTTTCGATACTAACGATACTAGCGATAAACGATGTCAGACGTTTGTATCAGTTTCATATGGAAAATTATTTTAATTATGGACCGTAAAATTGTTTCAAAGTTGCAAAAATCGAGGAAACAAATGGACTGAAACCGATAGTTGCAACGCTATTCATGCGATGGGCAATTACTCAGACATAACTTTACGATGGAATTTATCCGTTCTTAGGAGCTTCGACAGGCAAATGTTTTGCTAAGCTAATCAATAAATTTCGCTATAACAATACAAATAAAATTTGTCTGTAATCAAAGAAATTGAAAATTTGCAATAATTATGAATATTCATTATGATAATTTCGTACACAGTGTTCAACTCAGATTCAAAACGATCAATCAACGGAGAATTTCATAGAGAAAAGATCGTACTTTGTTAATTTATTGCTGGTTTATATAAAATATATTAGTTTTATACAGTATCGTTCAAATTTACTCATGAAACACAGTCTAATAGAGCAAAAAATGCAATCCTCAGAGATTTCTTTTCAATTCGATACAGATGTTTCAAATGTAAAAGCTGGTCTAAGGAATTTTGAACGAGACTGTGATGTCAACTCGTAATTAGTTTCAGATATTTCTTTCTTAGACCCTTCCTTAGGGCTTCTTCAGTGTGACGCAGGTGTCTGGATGTTCCGATCGTTATAAAACGGAACATAAATTACATCACCTTCGCGATGTAACTCTAATTTGGGTTGATTAAGGACGCTGGAGGATATCTCGTTTAAGTTTCAATTAACTATTATGTAGGTAATATGTCTTACATGCGAAAACATTTTAATAATTGCACGCTGTACTTACAGTAATCTTAAAAATTGAATTACATAAAATATTACTTACGTGAATCGAATGCTCTTGATAATCCGTGGACTATGCGATGATTTTCAAATGTTCCAAGAAGTTGACAATGAAGGTAAGGTAATAATTTATTACTAATGAAATTAATAGAAAATGTTTTTTGTCATAAGTCAGCCATTCAAGGTGCTAATTTTAACACTAGGTTTACGGACGTTATCTGTATACCTATTTCTAAGGACACCTGTCAAATTGACAGGTAAAGGAAGTCACATGCCTTTTTTTTAACGATTAGTTTAATTTAAAAACAATTATGTATTATATTAACAGTCTTAATATAAGTTAACTAAATCTGTTACCATCGTATAATTGAAGCAACCCTTCCGTCAAATTGACGCGTTCCGTAAATCTAGTGTTAATGAAAAGGTATTTTTGTTAGATATTTGAGGTAGATAGTAATTGGAATGGCAATAAGTAGTAACACACTATACCATCAATTGACTGGTGAATAAAGAAAGGAACGAAAAGTCAAAGAAAGTGGTATAAAAGAGGATATCGAAAAATTGATTATACATATGTATATCAAAAGGAAGATCGTGAAGTCAAGTGATGAAAGCAAAAGTTTGAAAACGTTCAAAATAACGTTCATGATAGTCAAACTGAATCAACTATGGACGAATACTCTCCAAGCTGTCTAGCATCGATTAAGATAGAATTTGTAAATGTGTATACCTGATTAATGGTAAGATGATTTTTACATTTAACGTCAAATATTAATTTAAATTACAATGTAAGTACAAATTGCGATATATTTCTATAAAGGTGCAATTCCGTAACACTGCGATATTACAAACACCCTCAAAATATTTGGGATAATGGACTATGCAGATTACGATAATAATTCTAAATGTAAAAGTTCAAATGTAGAATATTATTAAATGTAGAAAAATTGTGCAAAAAACGACGCACTGTTGTCCTTAAAAAACTTCTGGGCTTATTGTCGCTATCTCATCAGATTTTTGATTCGCGTATTCAAAACTTACAAATTTTCGGGGTTCCGAGCCGACTTGACCCGACATCAACTTCGAAAATATTTCGGACACTGTGCAAGCTTCTAGGTCCCGTCACGATCCCGACACGATCTATGCACGATTTGCCCCGAGACTCAGGAACTTGTCCCGCTCTGATTTCTATATAGTGGTCTCTGTTGCACTCAAAGTTGGAGAGTGTACTTAGATACGACATGGTACCAATAGGACTGTGAATCAATGTACCTGACTAGCGTCTACAGTTAATAGATACTGCAACAGTCTCATCTGGATATGGCTTATTCAATATAGATCGCAAATAACAAATTATGTTTGCGACATATCTATTCAGAAAAGTTATAATACTTCTCAAAGGGAAAATTACTTTAAGATTCTTATAAAGTCTCATTACAGGATTTACGAATCAAGTAGAGTCTGAACTCGGTATTCTCCTTGACAACAGTACGAATACCGAGATATATGCAACTAAGACGATTGATTTTGGGTTTACAGTCCAAGATCTCGATTACGTATTCACCTCTGCACGGCGAAATTGGCATCGTTTTCCAAAGGTTTCTTTAGAAATTTATCTAAATGAGTTTATCAGAAAATCTAAAAATTTTCAAAAAATGCATGTTTGATAATCAGTGCCAAACTAAAATCTATCTCTCCTCTGTAAAGCTCCTTTCAGATATTTTGTTCTCGTCGTAGGAACATCGATTAGACTTAATCAAAGCTAGGTGTAAGTTAGATCTAATTTATATAGGTATACAAAAGAAGTTCTTTGAGCACACTTTCTGTACATGTATAGTTGGTTCAATCTGGAACGAAATCGCATAGCGCGTTGTGTGCGGTTATTGGATACTCGGCTGTCTCACGTTTTAGTGGCACTTGCAACAGTAAGTCGGTTTATTAGTCATTCAACCGAGTGTCGGTTTACTTCGATATGGATCGACTTTGAGACTACGTTGTCGAGGTAGTCTTGCTACGATGTTCAGTCGAGGATTAATGGTCTAGTATGTAGGGAACACCTCGGTTGGACCTTATCGAGCGGTTTGTATGTTCCTAGCCTTTGAGATGGTGTCACGTGCTTCCTGCTGGAACTGTACTAGCTGATCATTCGACTGATCATCGTCAGTACCATTAGTTCGCGAGTGTGAATCTTGAAGCGAATACGAAGGTAGTAAATGAGATTATCTTGTACTCGCAAGAACGTCGCGTGGATTTATTGGATCGATCGTTGCGGGTATTTATTTCGATTCTTTAATGGCCGCAATCTTTATGTCTTTTATTAACATTACATTTTTTAATCTACTTTTCCTTTCTTTTTAACTATTACCGATTTTGGCAGAAGGTAGTGTTATGTCAGTAAAATGCTCAGATCATTATATCGGTCCTAATATTGCTTTACTAAATGCATTCTAATACACTGTCTGTAGTTCAATTTTCTTTATTTCGTTCCAAGTAAGACATATGTGTATACTATATCGGTCCTAATATTGCTTTACTAAATGCTATCATTCTAATACACTGTCTGTAGTTCAATTTTCTTTATTTCGTTCCAAGTAAGACATATGTGTATTAGATGTAGGAAGTTGCCAGTGGGGTTGCGAATATCGTATTAGGACCTTCAGGAACAGGGTTTCGAATGTGTAGGTAAGTACCTCGATGTACAGAGATCTTTGTATTGCTTTACAGATTTATTTCAAAATTTCTCTGATAAATGTGAATACGTATATGAAAAAAATCCAAATCATTTGCAAAAATATATTTTTATTATATTATGACAAAAAATATGTAGTTAACATAATTGACGATACGTTGATCTAATATTTGAAAATTTAAAGAAATCATTTAGATTAAGGTATATATAATAAATTGCAACTATTCATTCTCCTTTATTCTGTATTTTTATTTGCTATTCTTATTTTCGAATTGCAAACATATATATGTATGCTCATACACGAAATTATTCGAGCGTATATTTTACATTTACTACGTTTAACAGCTGAAATATGTACGTTAAAGTGAAATATTTGAAACGATGTTGTAAATGCGGCAAAAAGAGGATTCTAAGATTATATTAGTAAAATTAGAAAATAGTTCAACGATATATACGATATTTACATTATATTTTTGGACATATGGATAGTGGTGGCGCTAGTGAGTTAATTGAAAAATCGTCTTAAGGCTGTCATAATCAAAGAAAGACGAATCAATGTCATATTGAAATTTCTTATTTTCTAATTACTTCTCACTAATATTACATATTGCGTCTAATCAATAGATTTTCTCCAATTGTTATGATCGCATCCCGCACCAATTTAATATTGCGTGATTAGTATTATATTTTTACGTGAGATCGTGAGTGTAATTTGAAATAGATTATTTATTTGTGACTAGTGTTGTGATTATTTATTTGTAAACAGTATACAGCTAAATGTGTCACGTTAGCGAAGTACCGTTTTGGACACGCATTTTACGATATTTATAAGATGTTTCGGTGATGGGTGACGAATACGTACTTTGTTTTTCGATTTCTGTGATGTCTCGTCATGTTCTGTTCAGTGTCTCCTCTAGTCTGTTTTGATTGATTAAGAGTGGATGTTAGTGGAGGAAAGTTAGAGTTTTTTGATTGGACGAAGATGTGTCGGAAGGATTTTCGGTTGAGGAGTGGGAAACTCTCAAGGAAGTTGCTTTTCGGTAGTCAGTGACGTGATTTATAAGCAGGTGTCCCTTCGGTGACTGAATTGAGAACTTGTTAAATTATAACAGGTTTATGTGTAAGAAAAATATTTGGACTTGATTAAATTGATAAAAGAAATAAAGTAAATCGAAATAGTCGAAATAAAGTAAAAAATAGGCATAATAATAAATATTAAAAATAAAAGCACAATTTAATTTTTTTAAACCGTACGAAAATTAATTTCATCGATATAGCATAGAATTTGTAATTTATATCATTTAGTACGTATTTTTATATAAATTTATCTCGCATTATTAATCAGTTTCATATAATTTCATAATACTTTACTATAATGCAAATAACGTAGTTTGGTTTCAATAACGTTTTCCGTAATTCAAAATTTTTTAAATTTTGTAAAAATTTGACTTTTACAAACAAATTTTATCTGTAATTTTGCAGTTATATTTAGTTTTAATTCCTATCATAAGTAATGCTACAATCTTATTCTATACTGAGTTGATAACGTTGAAATTAACACTTAGATGGTAACGGAATCCCCAGATATGAGGTTTTACGCATTACGTGAGAAATTTGTCCCACAATCCACTTCGTATAGAAATACCTATGACATAAAACTGTACCTCGTCTATGATAGAAATCATATGTTTATTATATATTTTTATATGTTCTTTTGATAATGCATAACGTTACCTTCAGTCGATATGGATATATTTTATTCGTTTTCTAAAATCACTTCGTTCATCATAATAAATTAAATTAAATTATTTCAATTTAATACTTATTAGCATTTCTAAATCATTTATATTTCTCGATTTAAATAAATTAACTTTGGTTCAAATGACAAAGTAAAATGTTACTCTGGATTTATTATGGAACATATTTTTGTAGAACAATTATACTTCAGGAAAGTTTTATCAATTATTTTTAAATTAATCATTTTGAAATTAAATAGTTATAATTTGTATTACATATAATGATGTAAAATTTAATACACCATAAAAAAATGTATAAAATCTATTATCATAATCTTATCCAAATAAGATATTTTCATACAAATACCCTCACAGATATATAACATAGTAATAAGAAATTATTTAACTATATTTATTTAATACACGAGTTACGTGTAATTTATTTTCATTTAATTTTCATCGTTAATTTTATTATAATATACATCGATACATCGATATCGTTGTAGATTACTCTTCCTTAGAATCCTCAATCATTTTCTTCAGTATTTCTAGACCCTCGACATTGGCCTTGCGATAACCTGGTGCCGATGATTTTATTCTGTCCAACCACTTAGCGACATTAGCGTATTTCTCCACATCGAACCCAAAAACCTAGAATGAGTAATTATTATTCAAGTTTTTAAAGAAGCATATGATGTATATCTTTGATCTTTAAATTTTTCTTATGTTCACTTCCATAGTTTCTATATGTGACTTCTAAGATATTGTCTATTGTATTATTTGTAATATATATGTAGAGATCGGATTGGGTGGATTGACTAAAATAACGCTGTTTTACTTCTTGATAGAATAAAATAAGCTTATACGTAGGTTGACGGTTACGAAACAAGAGGGATTCGCTATGGACGCGTTCGACTTTGACTTATTGCCGACATACTCTTATTGTTAGACACTAGCTTAAGAACTCTTGGAGACCGTTAAAGACTGGAGACTGTAGACTGTTCTGAAGACTGCAGACTGGAGCTGCCCGCGCCTTTGCACCCTTATTTAAAGCATTCATTCTGTCCTTTTCCATACCCAGGTTTTCCTTCCCAATCATGCCTCGTTCCCACGCAACCTCCGTGGGCCAGGTACTTCAATCACCCTGGACGCATCCCTAAACTTTCGCTCGACCCTACTAAAAACATTCTTTGCAGTTACTTAGCTTGCACGCGGTCACTTTCATCTTAAGCCCAAACACACTTGGCATTCTTTCAGGGCCGTCCTTATTCCAATCCCACATATATTTCTCTAATATATATCTATATAATACCTCACGAAAGTGTTTGAATGCTATATTTCAAGAGAATTCTCTTACTCAAAGATTCTGATTTTAACGAATGTTTGTATGTACGTAAAACATAGCGAGTCACACATGAAATAATTATTTTGGCGGCCGAAAATGAATTTGAGGGGGTAGAATCAACGATCAAAGTTTTAACAATTTTTTCTCTCCTTAAGCGGAATCTCGCATAGAGAAATTTTTACTATAAGGTGACAGAGCACTAAAAATTAAACATTTTTTTATTTGAGAAAAGCAGAGATTTGACTGTAATTTTGAGTAATGATTTCACCTACGCGAAGTAATATCTGCAGATACAACAAATTGATTCATATATACTTCATTATGCCTTATGTTCACGAATACTTCCATTAAAATCAGAATTTTTCAATTAGAGTACTCTCTCAAAATTTGTATAGCGTTCGAATAATTTCGTGAACTACTCTGTATAGACGGTGTCCAAAGAGGTTGGGATCGAATTGAGGCTACATGTTACTGATAATAGACGAAAACAGTTCATATAAACTTATGTCTGAAAAGGCTTTATTGAAAAGATACATATAAACGTTCAAAGATTGACTGACAAAGTTCGTCTTACAACTTTGCATGTACAGCATTAATTTTCTGTAAATATGTAAGCGGGGATTATAGGCGACAAATTGATAGGTTCTTATAGGATGTCATGCAGACTAACAGTTCAATCTTATTTATAATTTTTGCAAAATAAATCTTCAGGATATATTGCATATCATCTCATTGGAGCATCCTATCAAATATCGTTTCAACATGTTGGTCTGCCACCACATTTTGGACGGAATGTACGTGAATTTCTTAATAGCCAATTCCTTCAACGTTGGATCGGTCGTGGAGGACCAATAAGCTGGCCTCCTAAGTCACCTGATCTAACGCTTCCTGACTTCTATTTATGGCGTCATACAAAAGAGTCGATTTATGAAAATACAAGAGAAACAGATTAACTTTGGGAATTTATTCGAAATGAATTTACCGTTATTTCCAATGCAAATAAAATCATTTGAAAAAGTTCGACAATCGCTAATTCGACGAATGGAAGCCTGCATTCTTGCAGAAGGAGGAATTTCCGAACGTTTCTTATAAGTGTTACAAAAAAATCAAAATATTAGGGTGTCCCATAAGTTTTTTCCACGCCACGCTATGTATGTCCTCGAGCCGGCTATGTTTGTAAACATGCAGGCATATTTATTGTTCGTTTATGGCATCGATTTCTGTCGTCTCACAGCTCTTTCAAAGTACGTTTCGTTGGTGACAAAGTCTCCTTTAAAATCTTTTTCTACGCTGTTCAATATGGATAGCCAAAAGAAGAATTTGCGGCATGTTATGCTTCATTGCTTTAAAAAGAGTAGTAGTGCAAAGGGCACTGCAGACGAGATTTGCACCGTTTATGGGAGTGGTACTACGACTATTAGAATCGTCCGCAATTGGTTTAAGAAATTTAGAGCTGAGCACTGCAGACGAGATTTGCACTGTTTATGGGAGTGGTACTACGACTATTAGAATCGTCCGCAATTGGTTTAAGAAATTTAGAGCTGGCAATTTTGATTTGAAAGATGAAAACCGCAGCGGCCGCCCAGCAACGACGGATACGGACCTCATCAAGAGAATGCTCGCTCAAATGCTCAAGTAAGTATCAACAATTTTGGAAAGAGGGCATAATGAGGCTTCCTGCGAGATGGAAGAAGGTAATAGAGCAAAACCATTCATATATAACACAGTAAATCAACCTTAAACAACAAATATCGCCTATTGATTTCGCATCAAAAAAAAAAAGGAAGAAACTTATGGGACACCCTAATATCTTTAAAGGCTTATATCTTTTTAGTAAAGTAATTCCGGATATAAGTTTATATTAACTTTTTCCATCTATTTGACCTGAATAACACATAGTCTAAATTTGGTCCCAACCTTTTTGAACATTCTGTATATATGTTCCAAATGAATTGCGCGTTTATGTGCGTTGCTAATAATCTTGTACAGCTTCACACAGTATCGATAAATAAAATACTTCTTATTGAAATCTCGAATTCATGTTTCACTCTTCTGGTAACTTCCGTTTACCTCCGACGTTGATACGGTAGCGACCAAAGCTAGGTCAGCGATGGTCAAATTGCGTCCAGCTACATAATCTTGTCCATCCAGAAATTTATCGAGAACATCAAAAGCACCTTCCAGTGGTTTGTAACGGTCTGGATTGTACTCTTTTTCTTTCCCGAATACGACTGGATACTGTAATAAGTTTAAAAGAATTTCAGAAGAATCCTCGAATATTCGAATATTTTCAAGTTACGGTTCTACGAGTGGATTTTACGAAAATGTGTAGAACTCCTTCGCTTCGCGAATTACTGGATGTAAAACTAAAGTTCAATTTCCAGAAATAAAACTATAAATTTCGTTAACTATTTTTCGTGAAATATTTTCCGAAAACTGTTCATGGGAGCGTAACAAGCAACAAGTATCTTAGAGAAATTTCGTTTCATACTTTACATTAAGATTCGATGATTATTTATGTATTGATGTAAGCTTTAATGTATTTATGTCGTAAGATCAAAAGATAGTATTACGAT
Source organism: Eufriesea mexicana (assembly GCF_001483705.2). Taxonomy (NCBI): domain Eukaryota; kingdom Metazoa; phylum Arthropoda; class Insecta; order Hymenoptera; family Apidae; genus Eufriesea; species Eufriesea mexicana. The sequence goes on from NW_016909472.1 coordinate 251,375, forward strand.
TGTATTCATGGAAGTTTAAAACGTTTATTTTTCCTATTGTTAAAAAATGTTGTTCATCTTATTTTTTATTTTCTTCAAGAGAAATGTAAAATTAAGATACTTACATAGTAATCTTTCATGCCTCTGTAGAGAGTACCAATATCAAAATGTAATCGATGGTTGACCAAGGCTCGACCAATCACTGTTTGTGGATTCAGTCGAGCGTTTTTACCATATTGATCGGCTAAATACGACATAATGGCTCGACTGCAATCGTTTATTACATAAACAATGATAGGAAATAGAAAAAAATACACTTATATATTATTTTATACTATATTTTACAAATGAGAAAATTTCCGCTCCCCGGACCATGGAATTGTAGCATATTTTTTTCCAACTTGTAGATTTTGACGCATAGATTTAAAAAAATCACAATTTTGACGTCATGAACACACACGGAATCAAAAGTTATGCGTTTGCAAATTACCATATTTTACTAACCGATTTAATTATAAACGTAGTGACTTTTTAAGGTTTTTATCAAACTTGGCATTGTCAATTTTAAACAAAAGTTTAAATAAAAAATAAACAAGTACAGATACCAACGATGTTCGATGTCGGCAATAGTCGTCAGCTTGTCTGATTGATAACGTTAACAGAAGTAACAGGATTTCGCAAACGCATAAATTTTCATTCCGTACATTTCTAACGTTAAAATTGTGATTTTTGGAATTTACGTAACAAAATCTTCCCACTTGTGAAAAAATATTTAATAATTTTTTCTCCGGGAAGTGGAAGAGCAGTCTACGAATGTTTAATTGGAACACAGCGCGAGTTCATTAATTACAAACCTCTCTGATAACTTGTATTCGTCATCTACGAGAAATGGAATTGCTTTTTGCGGATTTAGCTGCAACAGAAAGGTGATCATAGAATGCTATCTCGCACGAATCGTTTTTATTAAAATTACATCGTTAAAACCAAACGTAGCTTTATTTTGACCCGCGTTAGACGACAATCGACTAAATAAAATGGACGAAAAGAACGAAATAAAGCTCAATAAATGTAATATCAGGTTTGATTAATTATCGGGTTCTATTAATTACTTTCGATCTGTTGTTCGTTATACCATACACGATGAAATCGACAAGAGCGTTTCGTTGATCGTGCATCACTAATTTATACTGGTCCACGTCTTATTTGACACTAATATCTATTGGTCTAGTTGACGTACTATGTTTTTTACATGTAAGATTTTTCAATACGTCAACCTTGAAAGAAATCGACGAGTCTCACAGTTATCGAGTTTATAGTAATCAGTGTGTTAATATTTTCTATCAATATTTCCTATATTAATAGTAATTTATATTTCTATTTTCTCTGTTATTATGTGTTGATAATATAGAGCATAGTCCAAAATCAGTGGTACAAATAGCGTGAGAGAGATTTTGTGATTCGAAATAAATCGAAAATCAAAAGTGACAAAATTGTATTGGAGGTTTCGTTTTTGAGAAAAATGCATTCAAAAATTAGTCTAATGTGCGTTAACTGATAACTGATGTTACTGGTTTTACGACGTAAGTACGGCCATCGTGAATACTTACGTATGTGTTCAACGTCAGTCACTGTTTATCAGTATTTACCTATACTAAATTGTTAAGGATTGTGAACGATATTAATGATACAAATTGTAATACAGTTTATTTTAATCAAGATATTGTTCGAAATGTCAAAAATTTTTTCATCTAGAAAGTTGTATTCTGTGAATTAAATCGTGTTGAACGTTCTGTATGATATTTTGCATTCGAATTTGTTCGAACATTGAAACAATACATATTAAAAACCCGAATGATAAATCTGACAGTAAACAGTGTGTGCCATAGTATCGTATGCAAAAGCAATTATTGTAGACGTGTGCGAAATCGGTAATGCCAATCATCATGTAGGTGCACATATCCTCGATTGATTTTCGACTAATTTTTCAATGAATTTTTCCCCAAAATCAAGTCCTTGTTGTAATTCTGCAATTTCTTAATTTTTATGAGCTGATTCGAGCCGTATAGGCTCAAGATATAATTATTGTACTATTAATTTTGGATCACCCTATATATTAATATACAATAGTATGGTAATATGCACTAACATTTTCTATATTAATACTAACAACATTTGCATGTTTCTTATTATTTTTAATCTTAATATTTTGCGTCTTGATTACAATTTGCTAACACGTTTAATGGTAGATAATATTAAACTTTGTAAGAAATGGAAGGTACGAGACAGATATCCTTAATCGTGCTGACCTGTTCATATTCCGGCTTCAGGTGTTCCCCAGTAAATAAATTGATTTCTTTGAGGTTTAAGGAGATACCAATAGCTTCTGCAGTCAATAGAACCACACAGACATGATTCGTCAACTAAAATTATATGTTTTAATGTCAATGAATCAGTAACGTTACAATTAGTATATAGATAATATTTATGTCGGTGATTATGAAAGTACTTTAATCGTAAGTCATGTGACGCTTCGAAATATTCAAACTCTCGCGTTTCAAATATTTTTGCCAAAAATTATTCCATGTCATTGTAACGCGAATAAATGTAACACGAAATAAGTGACAAAACTGGTTCTTTTTTTTTAATTTTTTACGTATTAGATCATTTTCATAATTATCAACATATTTTTTATATAACCACAATTCATACTGCCAACTCGTACAACAATGAAAAAATGGCCGTTATTCGTCCATTCATTTCACTTATTTATGAAGAAAAACAGGGGGGCGAACTGTTAATAATAACTATTAACTGATCGAATCTTTGGAAAAAATATACGTACAGCCTGCAATTTATTACTTAAAACTCCTTACATTACAATTACAAATTTTGTCGAGATTTTATGCTAAATCTCATAATAGACTAAATAAACTAAATAGACTAAAATAATATTTGACGTATTTCAATATGCGCAAAATTTATATAAATCCTACAAATTTTTATAGTGTTATGGCAAATAAAATGCGTAAATGATGGTTAATTAAAATGAAATAATTTCACTAGGCACAGTTTCGCATAATTAAATCATAGTGCAAGGGATTAATCCGATTTATACGTTCGTATCGCGCTGTAAGCCACTTTGGAATTCGATATTCACGTGGAGATCCGTGAAATATCATTTCGATGTTACTAATAAAAAAGATATTTTAAAACTTTTGAGACTGCCAGCGAAAAGTATCGAAATATTCCATTACACGTCCCTTTTTTTCAGCTGCATTGGTTTCGTCTGCAACGATTTTCGATGAAATCAATATCGCTGACTAAAGCAATATCCACGCGTACGAAAGTCACGAGACTGTTCTGTATACCTAACTTCGTATTTAATGCGTATCGTGCCACATACTTTTCCCCTTTGTTCAACTATGCCGACAGTTAACACGTGATTCGCCTTGTTTACGTTATAAATGTTCGATCCTCGTCAAAGTCGAACGCGAATCGAAAATCTGTATAGACAGAAACGATGAAAAAAAAAAATAAAAAATAAAATAAAATCGATCAAGACAAAAAAGAATTGAAACGATACGAGAATGAAAATCGAAAGAAACGAAAAAATTCGTTTATTCTTACAGCAAACGCAACGAGTGACACGACGTCTACTCGAAGTTCCAAACTTCGTTTGGAGGTTAGGTTCCAAAGAGGAACGCGCGGGAAAGCGAGCACCCAGTATAAGTTTCATCTCTAGCTCGATCGAAACGTATTTCCACAGTTTTGGTCTCAATCGGGCGTAATCGATAGAGCACTATTTTTCACACGACGAGGTTACACATACGTGGATGAACTGGTCTACAGCTACGTGCGTCCGCCATTAACGAACAATCGATACGATCGAGCGAAATAGTTGAAGCGCGCGTACGAACGATGAAAAGAAGGAAACCTATTCAACGAGGAGTCTGCTGAATGAACGAAACGGAACGGTTTTTACTCGTCAAGAGCTTCTTAATTTAGACGTTATCGTTTCAAGAAATTCTACCAAGCGAACCGTGTTGCCCCTTATAATTATTACGCGAACCGGTGAACGCGATTAGGAACATGCAACGGAATAACTGCCACTTTTCGCAGTAATAAGTATGTGATTAATGTATGGTATTAAACTGGTTACTAACGATTACGATTATTACTCACGTTTACCGTTTTTTTCCTGAGGTTGATAGACGTAATGATTTTTCGTGAATGATAGAAGCGGGATGAATATGCGCTGTTTTGTTCGCACGAGTGAACTGAGCAGAGTTCGTGTGCTGACTCGTTCGATGTACGCAATAATGTATATAGGAACTACCTAGTTACATCGCTAGGTAATGATTTTCGGTGGCTTTTTTATTTCTGTACATGTTACATATCACTATTGCAACGCTATCGGGTTTTCAAATTCGTAAAAACGATTTCGCTTTATTCGTTTTTTACTTTTATCTATATTGAATCCCTAGTTGTATTTTTGGTAAATGTCAGGGCAAATATTCACGTAAATAAAATGCATTTATAATCAATGTATTTTGACAGGATTATCATGATATAATAATATTAAAAATATAAAAATGTAAATGGATAAAAAAGGGTGTATTCCTCAAGCGATGCGTGAAAAACGTCTCACGCGGGCTAAATTAAAAGTAAACTAAAATATAATTATTGTTAATAGAGCTAAAGAATAATTATTTCCAACAGTAATAATAGTTGTAATTGTAACAAAAATAAACGCTCAGAAACAGAAAATATACAGTATGTAGGGTCTATGTATATACATATACTACAAAGTTTATAGTAATTGAAATATAGATATATAATTAATAAATATTTAAAAATATTTTTGATAAATATCACCTCACTGTACAGCCATATTTATTGCAATGTAATAGTTTTTATATAGTAGAATTTTCATGAAGCCATTTTAGCCAAATTTTGAATCATATTTCCAGAGAAACTTACTTATTGATAGTTAAATAATATTGTTCCGAACGTTTTACACATAAACCACCGTTTTTGTTCATAGTCTTGAGGAAAAAAGGATACTCAATGAGAAATGTATGTAGATGGAATGTATTATCCCGATGAAAATAGGGCATACTTCGATTATGCAAGGGAAAAATGATTTACTAGTGTAGTATCGTAGGCTTAAGGACCCAAATGGAAAAGGGCCATAAACGAAGTGAAAGTGAGTGGACAAGAAAATAAATCAGACCTATCGAGAAAACGTTGATCGACGAAAATTCGAGAAAGCAAGGGGCAATTCTCTCAAGAAAGCAGAGTTGTGTCGAGCTTGTTAGGGAGAAGTCGAAAGATGATATGAGGAGAATTGTTTGGAGTTGTATATATATAATATATATGGTTATTATATTAATTTACTATTCATTGCGAGCGAATTGAAAGGCATTGATTGTATTTTGTAAATTATGTTCTACAATTATCAAGTACTAAATAAATTTAAGTTAACAATTATTTTCATACATTAAAATACATATTGATCACTACAACTGAAATTATTAATACAGTCTTCTTGTGATAAATATGGTGATTGTTAATTTTTTTTTAAATAATAAACGTTTGAAACACGTCATTGTTCGGGCTAAGTGAACACACCGATTACTATTTAGAAAGATGGAAATATTATACGAGTAATATTTTCCGATGTGGTGTATTATTTTCTTTAATACTAAGTATCCGTATATAGGCAAGTAGGCAAATTATCGATTAGAACTTTTTCCTATATTATCTGATTGGCCTTATTTCCTTTGCCATTTGGAGTTTCATTATTTTGATTTAGATCAGAAAAGTGATCAGGAAACAATATCGAAGGTGCATACACATTGGATTAATACTTAATATTTTCAATTGCCATTTTATAATATAAATTAATTGTTCATACGTGTATTTTACGCTGGTATTTGTAATAATACTTTTATAATATAAATATATATCATATTTATAACCAGTTATGACTATCATATTTAGGACCAAATCGAAATAAATTTAGAAATTAATATTTATTAAAAACGATAAAAAGCATTTAATCAGTATAAGTACTAAATTCAGATTTTTCGACATTACGTTAAATTTTTACATCATAATCGATTATGTTGGCAATACATTGAATGTAAAGAAAATAATTGTTTGGAAAGTACATTATTATTATTATAGGTCACATTAGAGCATATTATTTACGAAAAGCTACAATTACTATGAAAACTACAAATTACTAAGTACTAGAAAATAATGTTACTAATATAGATAATAAAAATAATTTGGTAGAAATAGTTAAAAACTACATCTGTCATCTTTAACATCTTTTATAAATATGAAATTTAATTTTCGTATTTTTTGCTGATTAGACACTTATAGAGGCATCCCTGGCTAAATCTCAAATTATTTATAATTAAAAATAAATTGTTCTTGGCTAAATGTTTTTAGCTTTATACTTCAGTACTATCCACAATTTTTTTCATCAAAAAATATTAAAAATTACGGAAACTGTTATTTTAATAAACGCTTTTTAAGAGAAGGTATCTGTATAGTGGCCACTATTTCTACTACTATATTTATAAGAAATGAAAAAACAAACAATATATTACTCAGTATTAATGGGGCTATAGCCGAAACTAGAATTGTTCAAAAATATTAAAAATTAAAAATTTTGCAGCACTTCAGATTCGAGTAATTAGATTTTTGTTCATTTCTTCATATTTAGCGACCTGAAAAGAAGTAGTAAAAAGCATTGAATTTTGAAAATCTAAGGTCCAGCGATAAGGATAGCAATAAGGATTCCCTCCGAATTATATGCCAATCGGTCAACTAGAATTTGCGATATCATAGTAATCGTTTGACAAAATATATATAGCATTTACAGTATATTTAGAATTTACAAACTACATTACAATGCAATTTTAAAACCAAGTCCACTAGTTTGTGTAAAACTAACATCATGTTTAGAAATCGTGACGAATATTAGGAAAAGTTTAATGTACATTATTTTAAAGTCGTGGAAGTAATAACATCGTTAATTTTGCGAATCCAGCAATATTTATTAATAGAAATATTTTCCGAGCACGTACTTTCAGAAAATGAAATAAAAAATGAACTGTATTTTTTGAAATTCTAAACAAGTATATTCGTTTATATTGATTACATATTTTTTCTCTCCTACGTTAGTATTATAAGCTTATGCTTTGATTTTAAAACATCCTATACAGGGTGAACGAAATAACTTGATCACCTCGAATATTTTGTTTACGTTTCTTTATAGAAAAAAATGTTAGTGGAAAAAGTTGATTGATTTGGAGATGTAAATATTATGATATGCAAAAATTTTTCCCAACGTCATATATTTATAGATTTTAGGGCTATTAATGTTTTTTTTTTTAAATGCAACGATACATTTTTATCATCGTTACATGATAGCCTAGGTCAAGGTCGATTCAATAACCTATATGAACTTCACGTGATCTTGAATGCGAAAAATTCAAAACTATCTTCCTTGAGTAAATGTATATTGTTGTTCATTGTTTTTCACAGTTTCCTTTGAAAGAATAAAGCGATCAGTGTTGAGTGTTGAGTGTATAAAATTTAATAAGTTTTTCAATTTAAAAATTTAAAAAACAATTACACTTTTATAACTATATACTTCCCTCTGAGAAGCCATTATCAATATTTATTATTGTATTTTTATATCGGTTATATTTTATTTATTACGAGATGTTTAGGATGAGATTAGAAATACTACTGTAATATCGAAAAGGCTGTTTCGTTCAGTTGCAAAGAGAAGAGGAAGAACTATCGATTAAAGAATTTTACTGACCATTGTAGTGTAATTAAAACGTACGTGAAACCGAGGTCGAGGATAATTAGCAAATGAACATCGAATCAAAAGGACGGTCATTGCTGAAGTAAATTGGCCGCATTGCGAACAGCAAGCGGCTACTATAATTACAAGGTTCATTAATTCGTATTCGATGTCAATTGCACTATTTACCGAATCGTACGTGGTAATGCTAATTGCACCTTGAATGGGTTCAAAAAACAGTTTTTTCTATCGTATCTGGACATCGAGCTGATATTAAATACAAAGTACTTCTAATCTGTTTTAAAAGCCGTATGAATTTGTGTTTAATTGTTTAGAAATGTTCATCATTTCTGTAGTGTGGAACTTTCAAAAAGATTAAAAGTACAATTTCCACGTTTTTTTGCAAGAGTATCAAAAAGAAAAGATGATGATTATTTAATAACGAAAATAATACTATGGCATTGCTATCCGTCTGTTGAGATGTCAAACTGATAATTATCTTTTTGATAAACGAAGTAATTTATTATTGAAGTACAATGTGCACATTTACCTTAATAATAGTAAAGCAATTAGTATTTTCTGTTTTGTGAGAAAGTAGGATTATACCTTGACTTCTCAAAATTTTAATTCGAAGCTTTGTAAAATTTTGAAACTTTTGAAACTCTCGGAACTCGAAATTTGAAGTACTTATTGCAAAAAATTCTCAATATAATTTTTGCTCAAATTTTTATTGACTATTGTTAAACGGAAGAAACAAACACAATTACAGATTTTTGCTCAAGGACTCTAATATCTGAATTGTTTTTGATATTAATGTACATATTTACTTATTCATAGTACTTATTCTTTTAATCTGTTATACGACAGAATGTACTTGAAAGATACTTTTTTCTTTATTCATAGGTTTTTTTTATTGGAATCTTTGTTAAAGAAATTCAGCTTCTCCTATCCTTTTTTTATAGAAGATTACCAGTTAAGTCTTTAGAATTTTAAATTGCAAAAAATACAAGTACAAAATTTCAAATTCCCGAAATTTTTAATTTCCTACGTTGCTGAAATTAGATTAATTGATTGTAAACAAGAAACTTGATTAATATTATTTAATAGTTTATGGAGATGCTTTGATTTAAAGAAGCTTATCTCTTTATCACTTTAGTGTGCTTTGATCTTTTCATTCATTATTAAAAAAATTATTTTTTTAATATCACTTTATTAATGCATAATCAAGGAATATAACGCTATTATTGGTATATTCGTTCCTCATTAATAATTAGCAGAAAATTCATATTTTTTACTGGAGTTTAAAAAATGATCCTAATCATTTATCATTTAATTGCTCTAAAAAATGATATTACAATATTAAAAAGAAATTCTTTTTAGTTGCATACAGAGAACTTTTTATTGAATGATATACATTTTATAGTCATATGGCATGTCTTACCTTACCTTAAATGTTAATATTCCTGTTGTAAAACTAAATTAATATAGTAAACATATGTCACATAGTTCGAGGTTGTATTATTTGTTAACGGCTTTTCGATTTTATGACGCGTTATAAGAGTATGTTTATATTCTTTCGTTCTTATTCTTCTTTATAGGTATATCTAATCTATAGAGAGTAATAAATCATCCTGATTGTGAAATTTTTTGTGTACATTAATATGACCATCGTGATCTAAAATGTTTCCATGCCTCTGTCGTCTATTACTCTGTTGTCATACAGTATTGTATGTACTAGTGCCAACTAAATTTTTCTTTCTGTAAATACAATTTATTGGTAACTAAAAATGAACTAAGAAATGGATTTTTAGTTTTTCTTCCGGTTTCGCAAAAAAATATTGCAAATTTCGAAACGAAAGAAATAACACAATATGAGAATTTCTCCTTAATAATTGTTTGTTTTTGAATGCACAGATGGAGAAAATACTACTTATTTTACTTGTGATGAATGTAAAAGTAAAATTTCAATATTATTCTACAATTTAAATGTCGTTTTATTAACATAATTAACTAATTATTGGTACAAAATGACAACTTTGGTTTCGATAGATTAATATAGGTATTTTTGTATATGATACGTATAATGAATATATATACGATACGTTACTTTCTCAAATTTAAATGTCACTAATTCTAGCTCAAAATATAAAACAGAACGGTTGATACTGTCCGAATTTCGCTTACATGATCTACTACTACTCACCGATTCCGATATTTTTTAAATCTTTATAAACGGCAACATTTTGAGCAATTTTTTCCTACATGTACAACCGGCAATCAGTCTTAGTTTCCTAGGTATTAGCAAAATTCCATTGATACTATACCACTGAATTCTGCCCATAGTGTGCATTCGTGAAATAGACATGGGCATAGGTTGCAAACACCAGGCACGTTCGTCGTATCATCGATGCCTACCAAAAAGATTACTCATGCTAATCACTGTTATCTATTCTTCGAAGCAATGTCGTAAGAACTTACGACAGTACTGTTGATTTTCAGATCGTACCAGTTAATCAAGGGTTCGTTTAGTTTCCACGATCGAATGAAAGAAGAACGCTCCACTCCCTGTGGTTTCAGCTTAAAAAATTTAATCTAACTTAATCTTAGACTAAATATACGATAAAATTATTCGTTTTGTTAAAGGTTAAGTTAGGTTTGATTAAATTTAGGAGCAAGAGAAGAGGCTTCGCTCAAATTATGAAATTTTAAATAAATCTTAATTTGTATGACATGAAAATCAACGTAATTGCTGTTGCTTCGTCATTGTTTTGAGGAATAGATAACAGTGTTTAGTGTAAACAATTTGTTTGGTAAACATCAGTGATATGATGAACCTAAGTACCAAATACTGCTGTCTGTTTGTGACTATCTTACTGATAGACACGGATAGACAAAGTTTCATGCAATATTACCAAAGAGATTTTGCCATTATTTTGAGAACTATGGCCAGTTATTGCTAGTTACATGTTGCTTTTATAGGAAAAATTGTACAAAATGTTCAAAAAATCGGTAAGGAATACTGACATTCGTCGATAACCTCACTTGCAACTTATATTTTTAAAAAATAATATATAATATATAAGGTAGTTTCGTACATATTTGTATATTCAAGGTTTTAAATAACTATTTCGTTCCTTAATTATTGTTGGTACATACGTGTCTACGGGTATTTTTAGTACTTAGCTTTTGTATTAAGCTTGTAGAATTTGAGAGAAAATATAAATTCGATCGGCAATGAGTATACGCATCGATGTTCCGTTATAACTCTCTCGTTATACTATTTACGAGCGTGCTAAAGCCGGGTTTACACCAGGCGAACGCGGACGAGCGAGAACGAACATGGCCGAATAAACGTGGACAGCGACGCGAGCGTGAACGAGTGCGAACGAGCATCAACGAATGCGATCTGTCGCTTCTCGGAACGTTCCGGAAAAATATTCGTTTGCGTTCGGATAGCGTGAACAATAGTATCTGGGTTGTTTATATCTTACTCGTGCTTATTTGTTCGTAAATATCTCGAAACTGTACATGTTGACGAGTCTTCGTATTACGTACTGCAATAATTTTGTTACAAAGTTTTGTTATAAAGTCAGTTTTCAGTATCTGTTATATCATTAGTCAAATCTGTCGTTGTTAGCGTCAAAATACTTGGAACAAGTTTTCTTACTAGAATGTTACCAAATTTGATGCAGGATCTGGTTATCAAGTATAATAATGGCAGTAATAATGGCAGTAAAAATTTATTAAGGCTTACATTTATGCTTAGGACAGGTTATGTACCAAGGGTTGGTCCATTTTTGAAATGGATTTGATGTCGAAGTATATTAGTTCAAGATTTGACACGAAAGTTAATTCACAATGATGACATAGATGAATATGTTTTTCTAATCGAATTTTATGGAGATGTTGAACTATATTAGTATATATTGTAAGCAAATTGTTTATTAGCTATAGAACTATGGTTGTTTGATCGAAGGTAGAGAAGCTTTGAAACAAATATGACCTCCACTCAAGTATTGTTAAGTACTGTTAAGAGTGAATCATCGATTCAGATACGCCTCCTTAAAATTTGGTAAACTAATTAATATTGCTAAACTTATTAATATTTTCTGTGCGTAACATTTTTCTAATTGTTTAAAAAATTGGTAAGTATTCTACCACTTGATAGATCTAATAAAAGAACACTCACTTTTATACTTTTAATCTTTACCAAATTGCGAGTTATAAAATAGAATTGAAAAATATTTGAATTTCTGGGAGTTGATTTTATCTTCTTACAATTGGAATAAATTTTGGCAACAAAAAAATTCCCATTTTACATATTTACATCCCGAAGTGCAAGATAATCCTACGTCCTGTGTAGTTCACTTTGTTCTATAATAGAAATTTCCGATAGTTCTCCGTGTTCTGTTCTTGAATCTGTTCTTACGTCTCCAGTTACGTCATGTCCTTACATGCACTTGAAGCAGCGGAATATCACATCGGATTGTCTCAGATTTTTCTAACAGATTGGAGGTGTACTGCCTCTGCCTTCTGTCTATATCGTATCACTAATCTGTTCGTAGGTATGATCGTATGTCAGTACGTCGGTGCCCTCTAATTACTGCACGAAGATGAGAAGATGGCTAGCGAGATAGTACAAGGACAAGAGATGTACTTGGATTAATCCATTTTACTTTACCTTTGGCGATATATACTAAAATAATAGTAGGTACAACTAGTACAACATGTCTCGCTGTTATCATACATCGCTTAAAGGCCAAGAGCTTCCGTACAAACTTCGCTTAGAATCGTTTTAAACTTTATGAACAACTCAATATAATAAATGTTTTACTTTTTACGAATACAGTTGATGGTCTATTACTTGTGACCTATATGTATGTTTATATATACGGGCAAGGTACGTGTAAGTTTGTCACTTGACTCTTACCCTCACGATGATGAGGATTCTTTTTCTCTTGTATAGAAGTCTTACACATCAATTTGCATTCACTTGTCATATTTACGACAATCTGCATTTGTTATACTCCAAAAATAAAACGTATACGATGATTCAGAAACAATCAAAACAAGAATTACTATCAAGCAGTGTATTCCTTAGTTAGTACCTCTTTCGTAGGTTTATGGTTTTTGTTGAATAATATAATAAGTCTTATTATTCTGTAACTTTTTACCCATATAATATGAGTGAAGCTTTCAACGAGTATATTGCTGACTCTCTGACATACAAGTCGAGGATAGTGATAGTGATTTGGGTCCAAGGAAAATATCAAGAGCTGTTCCATTACAAAACTCGAGTAATTCCGATGATTCTAGTAATAGCGAAATGCCCACAGAATGACGAATATGCAATCAAAATATAGTATTTTAAGAAAATGTATAAGTTTTAAATATTTTCTTTAGCTACTCATTATTCGGAAACAAACGAATTGAGGCCGGCGCTCAGGCTTTAAATGTCTCATATGCCGCCGGCGTTCAATGTGTTAAGGTTAGTCTAATTCTAGCTCGCTAACACAACGCTAATACCCAACTAAACACTCTGCCTACGTTACGCACTCTGACTCTGATACTGCCTACTTCAGCAGCGTCCACGAGAGGGTCAAGGATAAATGGATCCACGTGGACCACTATGTGACACAGTTCCTCAGTGGCCACGGAGACTTCAATAGCAAACTGAAGTACTTCGGCTGCAGCGATACGGAACTGTGCGACTGCGGAGAAGAGGAAACGCCGAAAAGGCCAAGAGCTTCCGTACAAACTTCGCTTAGAATCGTTTTAAACTTTATGAACAACTCAATATAATAAATGTTTTACTTTTTACGAATACAGTTGATGGTCTATTACTTGTGACCTATATGTATGTTTATATATACGGGCAAGGTACGTGTAAGTTTGTCACTTGACTCTTACCCTCACGATGATGAGGATTCTTTTTCTCTTGTATAGAAGTCTTACACATCAATTTGCATTCACTTGTCATATTTACGACAATCTGCATTTGTTATACTCCAAAAATAAAACGTATACGATGATTCAGAAACAATCAAAACAAGAATTACTATCAAGCAGTGTATTCCTTAGTTAGTACCTCTTTCGTAGGTTTATGGTTTTTGTTGAATAATATAATAAGTCTTATTATTCTGTAACTTTTTACCCATATAATATGAGTGAAGCTTTCAACGAGTATATTGCTGACTCTCTGACATACAAGTCGAGGATAGTGATAGTGATTTGGGTCCAAGGAAAATATCAAGAGCTGTTCCATTACAAAACTCGAGTAATTCCGATGATTCTAGTAATAGCGAAATGCCCACAGAATGACGAATATGCAATCAAAATATAGTATTTTAAGAAAATGTATAAGTTTTAAATATTTTCTTTAGCTACTCATTATTCGGAAACAAACGAATTGAGGCCGGCGCTCAGGCTTTAAATGTCTCATATGCCGCCGGCGTTCAATGTGTTAAGGTTAGTCTAATTCTAGCTCGCTAACACAACGCTAATACCCAACTAAACACTCTGCCTACGTTACGCACTCTGACTCTGATACTGCCTACTTCAGCAGCGTCCACGAGAGGGTCAAGGATAAATGGATCCACGTGGACCACTATGTGACACAGTTCCTCAGTGGCCACGGAGACTTCAATAGCAAACTGAAGTACTTCGGCTGCAGCGATACGGAACTGTGCGACTGCGGAGAAGAGGAAACGCCGAGGCACATCATAGAGGACTGCCCACTCTATGGTGAAAGCCGGCGCGCTCTGAAAGAAGGACTCGACGGCCACAGATTCAGGTGGCCAGTCGAAAGTCATATCCTCACGTCGAAAAAGGCGTTTCGTCACTTCCGGAAGTTCGCTCGCGACGTACTCTCCGCCAAGGAGAAGAAATGGCGGGAAAGAAGAGAGGGAACAACAGCAAGAGGAAATCGTGGTGGCGGAGGGAGAAGAGGCGGTGTGGTAGAAGAAGAAGAAGATATTAGAAGCAGAGGACCAAGAAGAAGCACAAGGCTGGCACAAGCAGGACCCAACCGGAACAGGACCAACCGCTGCTAAGGAGGAAGCAGCCAACATGGACTTACGAAGAAGATGGCCAGACAGGATGACCACGAGAAGCACCGGAGGAATCAACAGCAAGGGAATAGAGGTAAGGAGCCTGTGACCGTCACCGCAGGCGGTATCCAAAGACGGATACCGGGACGGTGCAGGTATATCGGCACACGCCATCCTGCTGGGACCGAGCGAAAGCTGGCAGCTCCGCCTCCACGTGGCCCCCGCTGGTAACGAGGCTGCGGGCTGCTAGACAACCCGGAGCCACGGCCAAGTGAGCTGCTTCCCGCAAGGGTAGGTCCAACTTGTCCAATGATCCTTCAACGGTGAGGGCAGGGTTTTTCCAAGCCGCGTGTCCAACACCTACACACGCGTTCCCCTGCAGCGGCGACGCTAGAAAGTTCAACAACATCTTTTTCGCGAAGCCGTTATAAAGCATTAGCTCGAGGCACGGCGCGGTCGCCAGTTGGCGGGCCCCGGTAACGCGCACAATACTTGACTCTGATACTGAGGGCAGAAGCCGGTGTGGGTACTGGCGTATGGGTTCCGCTAGAAACCACGATGGAACTGATGTTCCCAACAGCTGCGCAGTGCGGAAACTTTGGTGAAGTTGGCGGGCCCACACCGGCAAAGTCCACTCACCTCGCCTCCTCGTTGGTGCCCTTGGGGTCCAGTTGGTGGTGCCCCATGCGTTCGCGCGCATGCCACTCGATGCGGAAGAGGGAGTAGCAACGGGCCATGGAGATCAACGGTTGGATCTTCATATCCATGCCAGACCTGAAGTGGCCCAAGAGTAATACGTCAGTATCGGGTTCCTCCCCGGGCGTACTCCTTAACACCTTGAGTGCGTGGCCGATTTTGCTATACTTTCCGCTCAGGCGGCAGCTAGTGAGCACTTGATGCCGAGCTCAAGTATACCGAAGGGTATGAGCAGAAGATTACTTTGTTTCACTTTGTCGTTTGGACTGTGAGAATGGTACAGCCAATGCACAAATATACAAATTATAAACAGAAGATAATGGGGTGGGGAATGCTAGAAAGGCAAAAAGGCGATCACCAAGAAACGATCAGTCGAAAAAAGCCACGGAAGTGTAAAGATTTACTTTAGCAGAGGGAATTAAATTTTTACAATATATTAATTGTCGTTGATAATTTAACCCTTGACAATGCCTCTTACGCACCGATGATGATCAAACGAAAAATTCGCTGTCAGTCCCTAAAATCCACACCGTCCAAACGAAAAGTCTACTGTCAGTCCCTAGGGACTGACGTAGCACTCAACGTGTTAAGCCAACACAGGGTCAAGTGCGGGTTGACTTCCTCCGCTAGTTGGACTATGTCCGTTTCATTGGTAAGATGATATATAAATTTGCAACCAACACCTGCCGCTATATCCGCAATGGACCAGGTGCGATAAAGCAGTGCAAGGCGCCGAGAAGCTTAAGAAACAAGACTCGACTCTGATACTGACACTGACACTCTGATCATAAACTCTAACTCTCCATACCGACTACACATTGACTCGCCTGCGCCCTTGCACCCTTGTTTTAAACCTAACAGTCTCTCTTCTTTCATGCGCAGGCTTCCTTTCTCGATCACTCATTTTCCACGCGACCAAGTACGTTAAACACTCAGACGCATTCACGCTCGTTTCTCTCGATACAGTCATAAATATCCCGTTCATACTAATCTTTGCGTATGGGCATTTGTTCTTCCAAATATCACTCTGAACGCTCGAGCCGAACTCAAGGCTGCTGTTTATTATCCCCCATTTTCGAAGAAGGCCCTAGCGTTCCCATGCACTCACTCTCGAACCCTAAAAATATTCTACATAATATATGTATACGAGTATTCAGTTGAATATCTGATTTAATAATCGTGTCGATGACATATTTATATTAAATCTTTTAACATCAGCCAATGGATACCAATGGATCATTGATATTCAATTTAATACTTTAGTCTTGCCATCATTAACTTTAATATCTGTGGACTTGATCTGAAGGTAAGCGTAGAAACTCTTCAGCGATCAGTGGCTAGTATCTGATCGTAGATCGACGATATTATGGTTACGTTATTATGGAAACATAAAGAGAAATGTCGAAAATTAAGAAAAAGTTATAAATTTTCTGTACATAATAAACATCTCTTAACACGTTCCGTGCTACGTGTACCATTTGTGGTACACGTTAAACTTAATCTGCAGGCCACGTGTACGACAAATGTTATACGCAGACATATTTATTTAATGCTCTGAAAACATATTTTATGACAAATTTAATTCTGTAAAATACATTTCCACTAAAAGAATGAGGCATTATACAAAATGCAGTATAGATATACAATATATACATAAATTTGTTTAATTGTTATATATACAATGATTATTAATAACATGTAATGGTTGATTTTTTAAAATAAAAATAAAAATAAAAATGGTTTATTCGGGCAATCGCTGCAAAGCGTCACTACTCTTCTAGTTCTTTTTACTAATCGAAAATTGTCGAACTGACTGACTTTTACAGTCGAACTGATTGCAGCGTCACGTGTACTATAAATGGTACACGGTGTGATAACTACTCCAAACAAGCTAATTACTTATGGATTGATGATGTAATGATATATTGTGTGATAGCATATCAATTTTTGGCCAAAACAACAAGTGGCCTGGAGATTATGTCGGGCAAAAACGGCTTGGCACGGAACATGTTAACCATTGTATGCTTTGAAAATATTAGGGTGAAGGTATTCATCATAAATTTAACGCGTAAAAGTGTTAAAACCTAGTCTATTTCGAAATTATATTTTACAATAGACACATTATTTTTATTTTTAGTTGTCTTGTTTCTTTAAAGAACAAATATTTTTACTTTCAGGTAACTTACTTTGAGACACAACGATTGGTCTATGATAATTTAGGTCGCCCCTTTGGTAAATATTCACGTGACATTTATAACCAGAGTATTTCGTCGATTTGCCCATAAATATAACACAAACAGATATTAACGATGCAAATCATCGTTACTTATGTTTACAAGCATAAAACATCTGATATAAGGTTATACTGTATGCTTCGTAAAAAGCAAATATTAACCAATATATTATTGTGATTAACATCACACGTTCTTCGTTTTCGTAGTTATTTGACTTATAACGAATGTCATTCTCGTTATGACCCTAAAATTTGACATCTCTCGATTTTTCCTTGCGTTATTTTCATAAAATAAAAAATGTATTATTAAAATAATACGAATCGGGCAAATTTGCTCAAAAATGACTAAAGAAATTGTCAGAAAATTAGAATTGTCATTTAGGAAAGGAATTATAGTGCATTGGTAACTATGAGAAGTTTTCTAAATATAGAAAGTAAGATAGCAATATGCCTACTTGAACGAAAAATAAGGACTACTCGTTAAAATACAAATGATAGTTTTTGAAAACGAATGGAAAGGATAGAGATAGTTAATGTACATATAAGAAGATGTACTTGGAGAAATTACGAAAAAATAACAAGCGAAGAAGTAAAAGTTTGTGAGCGATTGGTTGCTAAATGCGAAACAGAGGCTTACAGTGCTGGACAAAAGTATTGGCACAGCATGATTGTTGTGGTACAAGTGCTTATAACTACTAAAGAAATTGATTTGAAGGAAAAACTTTTTGACATATTTATTTATTATCTATTCTAGTTTTACTACATAGTAGAAGCAGTAATATAAATACATTGATTCACCGAAACAATAACAAAAATGTATTTATTGAACATTTTATGGATCCACTCCGTGGATTTTGTTTTATTAGTGTGAATGCAAGTGTGTGAAGTCGAGTAATGGCACGAATGTAGATATGTATTTTTTTAGAAGTGCGAGTGAAAGATCTAGAATGCGTGGTGTTGTGCAGTTGCTATGGATCAGAGACAATATGTTATAAGGAAGTTTAGTTTGTTATAAGGAGTGTGAGAGTGAACAATTACGATATAAGACGTGTGTAATTTATAATTTTTATAATAAATATACGATTGTTATACAACAAACTCACACACCCATGGAGATGAATTACAAAGGAATTAACTATATCATATATGTTATACATGAAATAATATTCTTTACTTCAGCAATAAAAAATATTATCCTATTCCTTACTGCCATATATTGCAATAACATTGTCAAAATATATAAATATTTTATACAAAGTTTTACATCTTTTTACTCTCCGAATATTTTTGCGACGTTAAATTTTGATATTATTTAATTTATGACATATGCAAAAATCTATGTACTTAAAAAAAATAAAATTTATGCTTCTATTACTTACAAAAAGTGTTTAAGTATATTAAAAAACAATTAATTCAATAACACTATTATAAAAAAGTATATAGAGTACTAATCTCTCAAGTACCATGATGTGGAATATTAATGTGAGCCATTATATAATACATAGTGTCACATCTGATCATAGGAATATGTCTATGAAATTACACAGATTGTGTTTTAACTACATAAAAAAGTGATTTTTAGAAAATTAGAGTTTAGATACTTAATGTGTATTTTAAAACAAATCATCGCTTTTAAATAAAAATCCATTTGCTATGTATTTGAGATTTTCAATAGTACTCAACTTCTAGAACTGCGAAGCGTTAGTGAAACTCGTAATATATTGCTATGCAGGGCATTCCAGCAACTGAGTTGGGTTATAGCTTTACGCCAACTGCAGTAAACAAAAATTATACAAGAAAGTTTTGCATTTAACAAACATCATGAGTCAAATTCTGGGATTATGACTGCGTTAGTCACAATAATGTACAATTTTTGTCTCGAATGTTATGCTTCAAATTAATTTTTAGTTTCTGATTCGAATACAAAATTTGAATTATATAATTGATAATTGTATTTAATCTCGAACGATGAACTAAAGTTCATTATGCTTCACATTGAAATCACAATCTTCTGAGATTTAATTTTTCCGAATGCTGAACTACTATGCAGAAATAAAGTGATGATTAGCAGGACAATTGGTAAGAGGAGTATTTTATTTAGTTTAGATTATGATTTCACTTTTAATATTACCGAAATCTTTATTTTTATATTATTGGGAGCTTACTTTTTGGCATAATAGCAGGATAAGTTACTTCGGTATTTTTTCATCTTATATTATGTTGCGCCCCTAATCTCACAATACTCTTGAGTTTCGCAGGATTGTATATCTCGCGATGCAATTACGTGCGATGATCTTTGGGATGCTAGCCTTAACGATAGAACTACCAATTCAGTCAAAATGACTGGTCTTAAAATTTTTCTTCCTGCAATTATTAGAAACATATACCTGCTTGTAAAAATATGTGAAACATAAACTATAATTAATATTGTAGGAAGGATTTTAGTAAACTAGTCGCTTTGCTCCTTGGTAACTTTTATTCTCTCAGTACGCTGGTCGGATAGTGCCCCAAAAACGCATCTCTCGCTGTTTTATAGGGCGTGTCCCCTCTCCGTTGCCTCGTCTTCGAGTGACCGTAGCCTCTTCGGCTGTGCTCCGGTCCAGACGCCCCAGCTTGGCGTTTAGCATCCCCATCTGTGACTGTTATCCTTGGGCCTCGGTGAGGCCTTCCTAGAACTCCAACGAAGAGCTTTCTCTCGCCGGAAGACAATGGGCAGCGGTGAAAGTTGCCCACAATATATTTACTTATCTTCATCGTATCATTAAAATTACTATTATCTATATTATCTATGCCATGTATATCGTTACTAGGTCGGTCTTGAGTGCCGATAATTAATGACGGACGGCTTTAATAATAAGAGAAAATTGTATGTATGTGAGATTGGAATAAGTACGGCCCTGAAAGAATGCCAAGTGTGTTTGGGCTTAGGATGGAAGTGACTGCGTGCAAGCGAATTAACTGCAAAGTATGTTTATAGTAGGGTCGAGCGAAAGTTTAGGGATGCGTCCAGAGTGATTGAAGTACATGGCCCACGCAGGTTGTGTGGGAAAGGGGCATGATTAGAAAGGAAAGCCTGAGCATGAATGCTTTAAATAAGGGCGCGGGCAGCTCCAGTCTCCACAGGCCCGAGGATAGTTTCCATAGTCGTCAGTCATGAACAGTCTACAGTGTTTTAACAGTTCTTAAGAGTCTTAAGCTAGTGTCTAAGAGTAAGAAGTCAAAGTCGAACGTACCCATACCGAGTAACCTCTTGTTTCATAGCTGTTAATCTACGTATAAGCTTATTGTATCTTATCAAGAATTAAAACAATGTTATTTTAGCCCATTCACCCAAACCGATCCTACATGTATCTTCGAGATTCGACTTGCTACTATGTTGTGCTCTACGAGAGTTTACTTACCCTGTATGCTGTACGAGATTTGACTTGATCCTACTTGTTGTCTTGTGTTACTTTCGAGAATACTACAAAGTCTAAAGTTCATAAGTACCCTTGGTAGGACTACGTATTTTTTTATTGGTTAATATAAATGATGGAAGTTGCCAATTTTGAGGTGTAAGAAAAGGGGTTACAAACAGTTTTCGGGAAAGTGATACGAATTATTACCCCATGTGCTAGGTATTTAACGTATATGGTGATCAAATGTCGATGTCCCGTCGTGTTTTATCTGGGGTACGAGGTTGGCAATATGGTACTATTTTAGCCCATTCACCCAAACCGATCCTACATGTATCTTCGAGATTCGACTTGTTACTATGTTGTGCTCTACGAGAGTTTACTTACCCTGTATGCTGTACGAGATTTGACTTGATCCTACTTGTTGTCTTGTGTTACTTTCGAGAATACTACAAAGTCTAAAGTTCATAAGTACCCTTGGTAGGACTACGTATTTTTTTATTGGTTAATATAAATGATGGAAGTTGCCAATTTTGAGGTGTAAGAAAAGGGGTTACAAACAGTTTTCGGGAAAGTGATACGAATTATTACCCCATGTGCTAGGTATTTAACGTATATGGTGATCAAATGTCGATGTCCCGTCGTGTTTTATCTGGGGTACGAGGTTGGCAATATGGTATTTTTCCAATGAGAATAATAATACGGCGGAAAAGGTATTTCAAAGTTTAACACCCGCTACGTTGAGGTACCCATTAAAAATCGGTAGTTCTAGTGTTAATGGATTTAATCACACAGGCCTAGTTGAGACAGGGTGATTTTCTGGTTTGTCAAATTCTGTAGAGTCCGTTTAGTTTGTCATTGATTGCGTTCTTTCTTATTTTGTCGTCGATTGAATTCTGCATGATTCTGTCAATCGATGTATTCTGAACGTCTAGATACGTTTTCAGAGAAATTTCCTATTGGTTCATCTTGTGTTGTAGAGGAATGAATTTTGGAACTGGAAGAGGAGATTTTACCTCGATAGGTAGTTTCTTACAAAATGGATGGATTATGACAGTCTTTGTCAGTGGTCTATTCGTCAAGTGTTTGCCAAGTGAAGTAAAGTCAGACGGATTAGGGCGAGAACTGCCTAAGTGTTGTCACCAATAAACAAATTTATTACGAATCTAGCGTCCCGATTCTTCAACGTGCTTTACTGTTGCATATTGCAGGTTACGTGCTTCAACCTGCTATATAATTAATTCTTTCTGTGGATGTGTAATGAAACTGTGGTCTCGCAATTATAGAATCTGATTAATCCTCGTCAGTTTTTAGTTCCACTTTGACATTTCTCTTCAATAACAAAATACGTGTATTGTTCTGCCATTTGTAAGAAAAGTGATCTGAGATTTTATGACTTTCTCAATACAATATACTATGCGTGATTCACAAGAAGTCTCGCAAAGCGGTATAGGAGCAAAATGAGTATATTAATCACTCGATCTATCCATCTCATAGACAGTCTTCGTTACACAGTTGAACTGGTGTGGTCATTTTAGTAAGTGATTCGTTTAGAACTGAAAATGTGTGTTGAATGGATCCTCCCTTCCAGTATGATCAATTAGGGCTTCTCACAAGGCATGCATAGTACATGTATCTAGCATTATTAATAAAAGAATGTATGATAAGAAGATGTAACAATCTATGTTACACAGAGGGCCTTAAGCATACAATTTGGTCTGCATAATTCTCGTGGAAAAAGGATGCATCACGTCCTCTTTCGTCACGAAGACGAAGTTAGAAGCGGTAAGAAGACCACATCTAATATCTATCTTTTTATTATTTTATTTTTATTAATACTTGCGTAAATGTACAATCTGTCACGTAAGTATTTGGCACATATCTTATATTAGTATTAGACTGTAAAAGTTATATTTGCTTCTGTCTGTGACATCGGAACGAGTAATTTTTCTGTGAAAATTACTCCGAATCTAATATCTCCGAAAGAAAATTGGATTGAACGCATGTGTGCGATAGTACGAAAGTTAAACGAAATTCAACGGTAAAGGGCGGAGCGAAAACAGTAGAAACTACTGGTCGTTTTCGAGAAGGCAGGTGAGTGTTTATATCCCCACTTCAGACGAAATGACTGTCGTTATTCTTTGTCACCGTCTTCGGCCAATAGCAACTAATGCCTGTGACAGTTGGAGAGTTAGTGAATTGTAACTAGAGTGAGGATGTAAACACTTACCTGCTTTCTTTTCACGGACGGGCAGTACACCCAATTCTGTTTTTACACGAACTTCTTTAACACAATTTTGATTTAACACGAATTAGGAAAAAATTTAATTCTCTTTTTACACGACTTATTTTAATTTAACACGATCGACCCAAATTCTAAGAAGAAAATTTTGCTTTACTTTTATTTTTATAACTGCGACATTGGAGACGAGGAATTAATTTTGCGTTAAAGTCAATAAATGGTAAGTTATAGTTTTAAAACCTTTGTTTTATTAACCCTTTAGCCTATAATATCGCCTCAGAGACGTTGTAAGCCAAAACACAAACACAACGATTAATTACTGTATTCGTTCTTAAATCCACTGAAACATCGGCACCACAGGAGGCTAGTCCTAATTTTGTTCAAGAGATTACAGAAAGAATTTCACCAATGGAGCACGAAGACGATAACCAAGACGTTTCTAGTGATAGCAGTAATATTGCAGTCTTACGCAAACGTATGCGATTATTGTCAGAAAGTGACAACGGATAAAATCTTTTTACGTGTAACTCATATTATCTTGCCTAATTTTTGTGTTCATGAATTAGTGACATGTTTTTTTCCTTTTCAAATGATAATTTACTTTGTATGATACATGTGCAATCTTTATGAAATAAAATGTTTAAGATCCTAACATGAAAACTCATGGTTTATTGTATTATTTTTGCTGATTTCTTGGGACTCGAACCAATCTTCTATTTTTCCACAGATGCAATATTTTTCACACGAATTTTTTTTACACGTATTCTTCGGGAACGTATCTATCGTGTAAAAACAGAATTAGCTGTATATCTTCAATCGTCATACGTAGTTTGTTTTCAATCGTTAATCGCAATGGACGATGAAGCGAAAGATGAAAATAAAATACAAGCATTTATATAAAATATAAAATTGCAGTAGAAACACTTGATTTGTTTTTTTGAAATTGTAGTTTCAAAGCATATTTTGAACGTATCATTTATAAAAATGAAAAAAAAAAAAAAATGAAAAAAAGTGGTTCAGATATAAATTTTATCGAGTTCGATAACGATGAAGATGAACTATGTTAGTAATTTCATTGATGAATTTTTCGGTCGGTAAACACTGAAAGAAACAGTTGTTCAACCGAAAACATGGTTTTTATCAAAGCATGAAGAAATGTGTAAAATGTATGTGCAAATATGTATATGCACGTTTATTTTCAATATTTCATATGTAATATGAATATTACATA